>NC_090172.1:2532500-2680000 GCF_024679245.1 Pseudorasbora parva | reverse complement strand
ATCCTTCATATCTCAGAAGAGTCTTTAGTTTATTATATTAATAAAAGACGGATACACTGAACCGATTCTTTCAGAAAACAGACGAGCTTGTGGAGGTGTGCAGTGGGCATGTTGGTCTATGTGGTTTACAGGGACTCTCCATAGGCGTAATGGTTTTTATACTGTACAAACCGTATTTTCTATCACCTTACACTGCCCCTAAACCTACCCATCACACACACACACACTGCCACAAAACCTACCCATCACACACACACACACTGCCCCTAAACCTACCCATCACAAGAAACATTCTGCATTTTTACTTTCTCAAAAAAAACATCATTTAGTATGTTTTTAAGGCCATTTGAATTATGAGGACATTTGATATGTCCTCATAAACCACATTTATAGTGTAATACCAGTGTAATACCCATGTAGTTATACAGATTTGTCCTCATAAACCACATAAACAGGCTCACACACACACACACACACACACACACACACACACACACACACACACACACACACACACACACACACACACACACACACACACACACACACACACTTCTTTAGTGACATTGTTGATCTCGTGTCTAAAAACAACGCCAGTGCCGCCGACGGCTCCCGTAACCCGAACAAAGCTCGATGATGCACACGCTCTTGTGTGTGTGCGTGTGTGTGTGTGTGTGTGCTCGGGTTGGTGTGTGTGTGTGTGTGTGTGTGTGTGTGTGCTCATCTGGAATAAGTTCCATACAAGGAATTGCGACCTTTATGACGTCATACAGGGCCATACGCTAAAAAAAAAAACGTTCCCAAAGCTTGTTCTAATCCTGAAGGAGTGTATTTGGCACAGAAGTACTCCATCACACGTCCGACTCATTATTTTTATTTTTTTGGCCATGTTTAGCCTGATAATCAACTCTTTAACATTGTGAATAACGCAGAATAAATAGCACACTTTCATACACTCTCTAAGCATTCAACCCATGACCTTGGTGTTTCTTAAGTTAATTTATCAACCTCAAAATGAAAGGAAAAGTGATGCACGTTGTATTTCACTGAAAACCCTAATAAGGTGATTGAACTCAATTGATTTGAGTAAACTCATTCCTTCAATTCAATTAAGTAATGGAGTCTCCCAAAACTTGTATATTTAAGTTCACGTAACTTGGTGCTCACGTTCACTGTACTTAAATTGTTAAGTTCACCAAACTGGGTACACCAGCAGTTAAGTACACCATGCTGGGTACAACCAATCAAAACTTCAGCATGCATTACAGCATGAATAAATTATACATCTGAATTGTGACAAATTTCCATTGATTTGTACTATTTGCTTTTACTTTTGCTGTTTTGGTCTGATGTTTTTGTAGCTTGTTTTATGTCTGTTTATCAGATTTAAAAAATAAAAAAAAAATAATTGTCACCATTGTAGAGATTCATACACGAATTCTGGATGTCTGTGCATGTCTAACTATTGCCGTAGATTTAAACGTTTTGTGCACAAAAAATAAAATAATAAATTGTTCAATTACCACAAGAGTAAAGAATCTCATGGAAATTTGTATTAATATTTCATTAGACTCTGCATGAGATCAGGGATTCTGCCAATACATGATGATCTTATCATCGTCAATGATTAATCACCATCACTTGATGATATGTTCTCTTGACTTTGTGTTCAATAACAAATGTGTCTCACAAACACAAAACAGCCAGAGAAACATTATATTATAAAACAGTCAAGGGTCAAGAGCCCAACTAAAGCAAACACTGATCTCCATCATGGTGACTTCAAACAAAACTATTATTTTCATTAAAACAGAAATAAAGTCAGTCTGGTTAGTTATATGTTAGTTCACATATTATTGTTATGTTTAGTAACTTACAAATTTTTACTTGCCGATTTTAAGATGGCACACAATGAAAAAGTCTCCATCTTAATTTGAATCAGCAACAGAAAAGGACCGCCTTTTGTAAATGTCCACCAATCAGTGAATTAGTTCTTGTTGCCAGACAGAACTGCTTGCATGGCCAATCACATCAAAGCAAGACCAGAGTGAGCTATTATAATTAATTATGATTTTGAGTTCATTCAACTTGAAATCTTAAGTTTATGTATTTTGTAGGTTAATAAGTTATACTAACTTATATTTTTGAGTTTTTGGACTAAACTAGTAATATTTATAGATTACTTGATTTGTTTAAGTAAAGACAACATTAGGGTTGACAGTGTTTAGGATACAGTAGTTCATGCATTGTTTTTTGGTCGTATGCTGCACATTTTGGCAAATCTATATGCAGCGCTTATAGACAATTAACATATTGTGCACATGTAGTTTATGGAGAGTTGTATGGTAGTATGAGTTCCAGAAATGCCCTCTTTTCTTCCTCCCGAACTCATGGCTTGTTGTATTGAACTTGCAACCTGATCTCATGGGAAATTGTAGCTTACGAGTTGGCGATTTCATGTGAATCGGACAAAAATGTTCAGAAAAACTACGCATGAAGGTACGCACCTAAATATACCTGTCACTGGGGCGTACCTGAAAACAGTTCAGATCTGCTGTGAGACTGCATTGGTAACTTACAGATCATTAGCGTACTCCATCCAGTCTATGGTCTATTAAAACAACACATCTCCTCCCCCTACGGTATATACAGTACACACACTCCATATGCCATCTGTCAGAAGCTCCTCATAGTTTACTGAAACATTTAATGAGACTCTTTACATGCTGGAGAGAGGAAGAAACTATCCACCTTATTTTAACCATAAAAACAGGTGTGGCTTGATTGTCATCAGCTTCCAGTTCTTTTAGCTGCACAAAAACAGCTATGCTACTTGATTATTGCAAACTAGTGTCATATTATTTTAATTTTAACTCAATGTTTTACTGCACTTATTACATATAGCGGTGAGTAAATCGCAATTCTAGAAAGCATTCTTGTATTCATGGACATTTACTGGTGTCTTCTTATTTTGTGAGTCTTTGTATAAAAGTATCATTTGGGTAACACTTTATTTTAGGGTTCAGTTATAAACTATTAACTAGTTGCTTATGATCATGCATATTACTAGGATATTTTCTGTTTATTAGCACTTATAAAGCTCATATTAATGCCTTATTCTGCATGAGCTTATTCTACATCCCTTAATCCGACCCAATACCTAAACTTAAATGCTACAAAAACTACCTTACTAACTATTAATAAGCTGTAAATTAGGAGTTTATTGAGGCAAAAGTCGGAGTTAATAGTGAATATGTGTTCCCCATACTAAAGTGTTACCGAAATTTTTCAAAGTACCAAGATACTGTAAATACTGGTATATGAATATAGTGATCATAAAATATTGCAAAAACTTAAATTTGACAACCCAGAGCCCTTGTTTGCAGATTGCAATCTACCATATTATGGGGTTATGTTTTGGACAATATACTTTTTTAAGTCATGTAAAATACTGTAGTGGGCCATATAAACGTCAGTGCCATATTACATTATACTTTATTTAGATTGTCCACTTAAGACATTCTACTAACTACAAGTAACTTTGTAACTACATGTCAACTAGCAGTCATTAGAGTATTAGTAGACTGTAAAGTTAAGGTTAGGGTTCAGGTTAGTAGAATTTACATGTTGTTGCAAAATTACTTGTTAGTAGAATCAAAATCAAGCGTTAGCAGACACTCTAATAACTGTTAGTTGACATGTAGTTACAAAGTTACTTGTAGTTAATATAAATAAAGTGTTAGCAGATATTAATCAGTCTACTACTTGTCACGTCACGGACACGAGGAAACAGGAAATTGGTGCGAGGACTCAAGTGCAGAAAATGATATATTTATTTATAACAAAAATAAACATAAACAGAAAACAAAACACCCACGAGGGGGAAAACACATAATAGAATAATATAAATACAAACTTAAACAAACCAACAGAATCACAGGGAGGACGGAGGACGGAAGACGCAGACATTACACAAGGATCCAACCTAGACTGACAAACACAAGGAGCTTATAAAGGGAAGAAATCAAGAGGGAACAGGTGGGAGAAATCAACACTAATCAGATAACAAGGGAGAGGGATCAGACAATGACAGGAGCACATGCAAGACATGACAAAACCCACATGTGCACACAAGACAGGACAGGCATGTGACATTACCCCCTCCTTAAGGAGCGGCTACCAGACGCTCCACTAGGGACGGGCGGGACAGACCAGGGCGGGACGGGAGGGACAGACCAGGGCGGGACGGGAGGGACAGACCAGGGCGGGACGGGAGGGACAGACCAGGGCGGGACGGGAGGGACAGACCAGGGCGGGACGGGAGGGACGGGAGGGACAGACCAGGGCGGGACGGGAGGGACAGACCAGGGGGGCACGGGAGGGACAGACCAGGGGGGCACGGGAGGGACAGACCAGGGGGGCACGGGAGGGACAGACCAGGGCGGGACGGGAGGGACAGACCAGGGCGGGACGGGAGGGACAGACCAGGGCGGGACGGGAGGGACAGACCAGGGCGGGACGGGAGGGACGGGAGGGACAGACCAGGGCGGGACGGGAGGGACAGACCAGGGGGGCACGGGAGGGACAGACCAGGGGGGCACGGGAGGGACAGACCAGGGCGGCACGGGAGGGATAGACCAGGGCGGCACGGGAGGGACAGACCAGGGCGGGACAGGGGAAACAAACAAGGAAGGAACAGACAAGGGAGGGGTCAACAAGGGAAACATGGGGAAAACAAAAAGTTCAGGAGGCCATGGTGGCACACAAAGTTCGAATGGCCAGGGAGGCCCACCAAGTTCAAGCGGCCGGGGCGGCCCATAGAGTTCAGGCAGCCAGGGCAGTGCGGGTAGAGCAGGGCGCCAGGGAGGCGCGGTGAGAGCAGGGCGCCAGAGAGGCGCGGTGAGTGCAGGGGGCGCCAGGGAGGCGCGGTGAGAGCAGCACGCTTTAGTGGCGCGGTGAGAGCAGGACGCCTCAGCGGCGCGGTGAGAGCAGGACGCCTCAGCGGCGCGGTGAGAGCAGGACGCCTCCGCGGCGCGGTGAGAGCAGGACGCCTCAGCGGCGCGGTGAGAGCAGGACGCCTCAGCGGCGCACGGAGAGCAGGACGCCTCAGCGGCGCACGGAGAGCAGGACGCCTCAGCGGCGCACGGAGAGCAGGACGCCTCAGCGGCGCACGGAGAGCAGGACGCCTCAGCGGCGCACGGAGAGCAGGACGCCTCAGTGGCGCACGGAGAGCAGGACGCCTCAGCGGCGCACGGAGAGCAGGACGCCTCAGCGGCGCACGGAGAGCAGGACGCCTCAGCGGCGCACGGAGGGCGTTGGGGAAACTTCTCCAGTCCAGCAGTATCCACCGGCACTGGGACCACCGGAATACGATCTGCTGGCATTGGGACCACCGGAACATGATCTGCCGGAACTGGGACCACCGGAACACGATCCACCGGCACAGGGACCACCGGAACACGATCCACCGGAACTGAGACCACCGGCACACGATCCACCGGAACTGGGACCACCGGAACTGCCTCCGGGGCTTCGGATAAAGCCCTGTGCTCCTTCCACGCATGCAGGACTGCCACCACAAAGCATCCCATCACAGCCCTCCAGGCCGTTTCCGGACTCGGGACCACCGGAACGGAGTCCACCGGCACAGGGACCACCGGAACACGATCCACCGGCACAGGGACCACCGGAACACGATCCACCGGCACAGGGACCACCGGAACACGATCCACCGGCACAGGGACCACCGGAACACGATCCACCGGCACAGGGACCACCGGAGCACGATCCACCGGCACAGGGACCACCGGAACATGATCCACCGGCACAGGGACCACCGGCGCACGATCCACCGGAACTGGGACCACCGGAGTGGTGGATGACACCCTGTGCTTTTCCCAAGCATGCAGGACTGCCACCACAAACCCTCCCATTACGGCCCTCCAGGCCATGTCTGGACTCGGGATTCCCGGACTCGGGACCCCCGGAACTGGCACCGAGGGAGAACTTCTCTGCTGAGTCCTCATAGTATGGTTGGATCCTTCTGTCACGTCACGGACACGAGGAAACAGGAAATTGGTGCGAGGACTCAAGTGCAGAAAATGATATATTTATTTATAACAAAAATAAACATAAACAGAAAACAAAACACCCACGAGGGGGAAAACACATAATAGAATAATATAAATACAAACTTAAACAAACCAACAGAATCACAGGGAGGACGGAGGACGGAAGACGCAGACATTACACAAGGATCCAACCTAGACTGACAAACACAAGGAGCTTATAAAGGGAAGAAATCAAGAGGGAACAGGTGGGAGAAATCAACACTAATCAGATAACAAGGGAGAGGGATCAGACAATGACAGGAGCACATGCAAGACATGACAAAACCCACATGTGCACACAAGACAGGACAGGCATGTGACACTAATACTCTAATGACTGCTAGTTGACATGTAGTTACAGAGTTACTTGTAGTTATAGAAATCAAGTGTTAGCAGATATTAATCAGTCTACTAATACTCTAATAACTGTTAGTTGACATGTAGTTACAAAGTTACTTGTAGTTAATATAAATAAAGTGTTAGCAGATATTAATCAGTCTACTAATACTCTAATGACTGCTAGTTGACATGTAGTTACAGAGTTACTTGTAGTTAGTACACTCTAAAAAGTTACTTGTAGTTAATATAAATCAAGTGTTAGCAGATATTAAGGATACAGTCTACTAATTCTCTACATTTACATTTAATCATTTAGCAGACGCTTTTATCCAAAGCGACTTACATTGCATTTTTTTTAAGGAACACTTTTTACATTTTTATCAATTCTTGCTTTCCCTGGGAATCGAGCCCATGACCTTGGCATTGCTAGTGCCACGCTCTACTGGTTGAGCTACATGAAAGCTTTGTTAAGCACAGTACAGTTAATCGAGCACAGTACACAAACGTTTTTTTTTTTTTTTTTTTGACAAACAAACAAAATGTAATTGGATAGTTAAGTGCTATTCTGTTTTGGTCAAGTGCAATTGGAAAAGATGTGTCTTAAGATGTTTTTTAAAAATGGCTACAGACACGGCAGCACGAATTGAGATCGGCAGGTCATTCCACCAGGTGGGAACGGTCCAGGAAAATGTCGGTGAGAGCGATTTCATGCCTCTTTGGGATGGAACCACGAGGCGTCGCTCACTCGCAGAACGCAAGCTACTAATACTCTAATGACTGCTAGTTGACATGTAGTTACAAAGTTACTTGTAGTTAGTAAAAAATAAAGTGTTAGCAGATATTAATCAGTCTACTAATACTCTAATGACTGCTAGGTGACATGTAGTTACAAAGTTACTTGTAGTTAGTAAAAAATAAAGTGTTAGCAGATATTAATCAGTCTACTAATACTCTAATGACTGCTAGGTGACATGTAGTTTTTTTTCACCTTTATTTAATCAGGAAAGTACTCGTTGAGATTAAAAATCTCTTTTTCAAGAGAATCCTGGCCAAGATAGGCAGCAGTACAACCATACATACAACACATAATATACAATAACATAAGACAACTAAAATACCAGATACAACAACCACAAATCCTTAAAGGGGGGGTGAAATGCTGTTTCATGCATACTGATCTTTTTACACTGTTAAAGACTTGGAATCCCATACTAAACATAGACAAAGTTTCAAAAGTTAAGGTGGACGTTTGATGGGAGTATTTCTTTGTCAAAAATACTACTTCCGGTTAGTCATAAGTTTCGGCAAGTTTTTTGCGATCATGCGTCCCCTTTGACGTTAATGGGGGCGGAATTTCCTTGTATGGGCCTTACGGACAATTCTACCGGAAGCGCATGAGAGAGAGCGAGGGAGAGAGCGAAAGCAACAGGCTACGCCCATCAAAGCGCTGGCTTGTAGGATGCTGGACAGGTGATGTGCACATAACAATGTCACCAAAAAAGTGCGTTTTTGGTTGCCAGACCAAGACAGTCCTGCACAGATTCCCCCAAAACCCCGCGTTAAGGCAACAGTGGATGTAATTTGCTTTTCCGGATCAGCAACTGAGTTGCGCGAATGTTTATATCTGTTCGCTGCATTTCGGTGCCGACTGTTTCATAAACAAGGCCCAGCTCGACGCCGGATTTTCCCAATCGCCTAATGCTGAAGGATGGAGCAGTCCCAACGATAGAAGGGTGAGTGAGACTGCTTCAAATGTCTGTGTTTTTTTTAGTCCGCTTACTGTCTACACAAACCACGCGTAAACACACAAACACACGTGCACAACTGCACTTCCCACATGTACACCTTCAAAGACAAAAATACGACGATATAATTCAAGTATAAATATGTAAATAACACAAGCCGCTAAGCATATTATATAGTTAGTGTATAACTTGTACCACATAGAGACGTCCTGCTCTAGTCGTTTTTGCTGCTGCTCCTGTTCAACTGCAGCCTCTGGGTCTGATTCCGGATCATAGATGTATGGCTGTATCTGATTAAAAGCCATATTTTTATTTTGAATAAAGTTTTTTTTTCCGCTGTTAGGGATGACACAGCTTTACGACGCACTCGACTCAACACACAGCGCGCTGCTGCACACGTCATTATTTAGCTCCGCTCACACGACACGCCCCCACCCGCTCGGCTTTTTTCGGAAAGACTCGGAACAGCGCATCTTTCTTATATAATTATTAAAAAAATAAAGACTTTTCGGAGATATGCAGGATGCAATGCTACTCTATAGGTACTCAAGATTGACATGACACTGACTGAAACTGAGTGTTTCACCCCCCCTTTAACAAATCATGACGAACAACTACAGCCAGATGTGGCTGCTTCCAAGTCAGTTAATATCCTCTTAAAAGTAACCAATGAGACAAGTTTATTAAGTTTCAAATGTTTCTGTAACTTGTTCCATGCAAAGGGAGCAGCAAAGTTAAATGCCTTTTTTCACCAGCTCAGTTCTAACATTTGGTACAGACAGAAGAACAAGATCCTGGGACCGATGATTGTAAGTCCCAATGTCTTTTACACTGGTGTAGGTCAGAAGGTAGGAGGGAAGAAGACCTAAAATAGCCTTCCATCCAACACGTTCATACAGTTCACAGTGGTTACAAAGTTACTTGTATTTAGTAGAAATCAAGTGTTAGCAGATATTAATCAGTCTAATAATATTCTAATGACTGCTAGTTGACATGTAGTTACAAAGTTACTTGTAGTAATGTCTAAAGTGGACGATGGAAATGCATCTGATATAATGGATCAGTGCTTTCTTGCAAGGCAAAGGAAAGTGACTCTAGCCAGAGGGAAGACGTAAATTGTGTTAAGATGAGAGATGAGTGAGAAGAGAAGCATGCGGCGCTGATCATACGCTGGCTCTGATCTCCATTGTTGTCCCGCGGTGGAGGACCGGCGCTGATGGCAGTGTTGAGGGACAGCTGTGTGCTCGAGAGCAGGTGCTTGTTGCTCATGTTGCCTAATTTAGCCGAAGACTCCTGGTGCTAACGAGGACACGGCGCGGCTTCATCTGGCTGTTCGTTTGCTAACCTCACACACTTACAGAAGCGCTCAGATGTCGTTAACACACACGGGGACGCAGTAATGAAGTGCCGATGAATTGATTAGAGTGCAGTATCTCTGTTAAAAGTGTTAAACCACATTTCACTTCTGATGCTGACATATAAAATCAGACATTTTTCACATTTTTGTTTTGTATATGCATGTTATGTCTATCTATCTATCTATCTATCTATCTATCTATCTATCTATCTATCTATCTATCTATCTATCTATCTATCTATCTATCTATCTATCTATCTATCTATCTATCTATCTATCTATCTATCTATCTATCTATCTATCTATCTATCTATCTATCTATCTATCTATCTATCTATCTATCTCCAAAAGCAATTTTATTTTGTGCTGAATTTCTTCAATATATAAGTGTACTGTATTTTACTTTTGAACATTTTCAGTACAGTTCTCAGTCGTTTATGTAAATTTCCAGTTGAGATATAAAATGAATCTCTTTTTTCCTACAGGTGTGCTGATGTGGGCGTGTTGCTTCTGAGGCAGATAAGAGCCTCGGAGCTGAACATATGGCATGCTACTGTTTTTAAAGAAGCGAAGCTCTGTGCTGCAGCAGGAATAGATGGATGCATATTTAAACATATGCATATATAATGATGAGGTGTGTGTGTGTGTGTGTGTGTGTGTGTGTGTGTGTGTGTGTGTGTGTGTGTGTGTGTGTGTGTGTGTGTGTGTGTGTGTGTGTGTGTGTGTGTGTGTGTGTGTGTGTGTGTGTGTGTGTGTGTGTGTGTGTGTGTGTTTGCAGGACAGCAGATGTCAGACCTCTCGCCCCCCCAACAGCACCTGTGGAGCTCGGCCATCTGCGGACCGGTCCGCCTCACACACTCATACAAACCAGAGAGGATGTCACTTATCATTTTTGGTATCCATCCATCCAACCATCCATCCATCCATCCATCCATCCATCCATCCATCCATCCATCCGCCCATCCGTCATCAATCCATCCATCCGCCCATCCGTCGTCAATACATCCATCCATCCATCCATCCATCGATTTATCTATCCATCGATTTATCCATCCATCCATCCATCCATCCATCCATCCATCCATCCATCCATCCATCCATCCATCCATCCATCCATCCATCCATCCATCTGCCCATCCGTCGTCAATCCATCCATCCATCCATCCATCCATCCATCCATCCATCCACCCATCCATCATCAATCCATCCATTCGCCCAGCCGTCATCCATCCATCCATCCACCCATCCATCGTCAATCCATCCATCCATCCATCCATCCATCCATCCATCCACCCATCCGTCGCCAATCCATCCATCCACCCATCCATCATCAATCCATCCATCCATCCGCCCATCCGTCGTCAATCCATCCATCCGCCCATCCATCATCAATCCATCCATCCATCCGCCCATCCATCGTCAATCCATCCATCCATCCATCCATCCATCCATCCATCCGCCCATCCGTCGTCAATCCATCCATCCACCCATCCATCATCAATCCATCCATTCACCCATCCGTCATCCATCCATCCATCCGCCCATCCATCGTCAATCCATCCATCCATCCATACATACATCCATACATCCAAAACAAGACAAAAATACTAAGTAAGAAATGCATATTTTTTTGCAGTGTGTGCATCAATATGTCCATTAAAAGAGCTGAACTATGGATTTCTTATTCAGCCATCTGTCTTTCTGTGGAAAAAAAAACATCTAGTACAGCTCACATGATGACAAAACACATTTTGTTTTGGTGGCACTGGCCAATTTACTGACACAATAACTAAATTTTTAAAGCATGGATTAAATGTTTTGCATGAGTTTTTGTATTTTGCAAAAGAGTTGTTATGTCCTATAATGTTAAAGGGGTGGCTGCATGCGATTTTACTGAAGGTTCACTGCAAACGGAGATATTGTCTTTTAAAGTTACGGCAGTTTATTGACTACAAAAATGGCCGGTTTGGACTACAACGAGCTTCTTCCTGGGTTGGTGACATCATAAACCCTCGCTAGTCTCCACAGATGTGACTTCTGCACGTAATGGGAAGGGGCGTGGCCTTAACCTGTGCTTGGCACTTCAGCCAATAAAAATACAGGAAACTACATTTGGCCATCTAACCAATCTAAGACCATTGCGTTTTTCAGAGGGAGGGGCTTCATAGAAGCAGGAAGCAAACGAGCCGTTCAAAGGACAGACAGCGGTGTGGAATAAAGGGAGAATAGAAGAGAAATACGCAGTAAAAAAAAAGAAAAAAGAAGAAGTATTAGGACATGTTATACTGCGCCCCATAAACACAACCAAGCCTAGAAAAAAAACATGGAACTGATTCAAAAAATGAAAAATCATTTAATGTGCATCAATATCTCCATAAAAAGAGCTGAATAACTTTGGCTAGGTCTTTTACCATCTGTCTTTCTGTCACCTTTCCTCTGTTTAATTTTTTCGATTATAAGAATGTGGTGTGTGTGTGTGTGTGTGTGTGTGTGTGTGTGTGTGTGTGTGTGTGTGTGTGTGTGTGTGTGTGTGTGTGTGTGTGTGTGTGTGTGTGTGTGTGTGTGTGTGTGTGTGTGTGTGTGTGTGTGTGTGTGTGTGTGTGTGTGTGAGCCTGTTTATGTGGTTTATGAGGACACAAATTTGTATAACTACATGGGTATTACACTGGTATTACACTATAAAGGTGGTTTATGAGGACATATCAAATGTCCTCATAATTCAAATGGCCTTAAAAACATACTAAATGATGTTTTTTTGAGAAAGTAAAAATGCAGAATGTTTCCTGTGATGGGTAGGTTTAGGGGCAGGGGCAGTGTGTGTGTGTGTGATGGGTAGGTTTAGGGGCAGTGTGTGTGTGTGTGATGGGTAGGTTTAGGGGCAGGGGCAGTGTAAGGGGATAGAAAATACGGTTTGTACGGTATAGAAACCATTACGCCTATGGAGAGTCCCTGTAAACCACATAGACCAACATGTGTGTGTGTGTGTGTGTGTGTGTGTGTGTGTGTGTGTGTGTGTGTGTGTGTGTGTGTGTGTGTGTGTGTGTGTGTGTGTGTGTGTGTGTGTGTGTGTGTGTGTGTGTGTGTGTGTGTGTGTGTGTGTTTCTGTGCTGAGGTAGAGCGACTCAGCCATGACACCTCGTGAGTCTCAGCATCTCCTCACACCTCCACCTGCAGAAGAGAAGAGGTGTGGGCGAGCCATGCTTCTGCTCCAGATGTGCTGCCCTGCAGAGATGGCAAAAAACATCACACAGTACTACAGATGGATGAATAATACATACAAAGCGAGAGCAGGAGATACACTGTAAAAAATGCTTTTCTTACTTAGTATTTTTGTCTTGGTTCTAGTCCAAGCATCTAAAAAATCTTAAAACAAGAAGTATTTACTAGACAAGCAAAAGTAATTGTCTTGTTTTGGGGGAAAATAACTCAAAATGAAGAGAGTTTTTGCTTAAAATAAGATAAATAAAGCTGCTTTCCAAATATCGGCATTGTAAAAGCGCTGTATAAATAAAGATGATTGATTGTTTTCTGTTTGAATTAAGATAATTTTTCTTACCCCTTAAATTAATTAGATTAAATGAATGTCAATTAGTGCTGCTTGTGTGGGGTTAAGGCTAGACATAAGCTTTAGCTTCAGCCTACACCTTTGGTCAATAAGAGTGTAAACATTTTATTTGTATTTTTTATGGTTATGTGTGTGTGCATGCTTGTGTGTTTGTAAACTTGCTTGCACAATGCCATTTGAGCTACACAATCACTAGATGTTGTTATAGAACCAATAAAATGTTAGTGATATCAATTTATAAACTGGGGTTTTTATGTTTAATGGCCAATGATCTCGGATGCAGCACAGATTAAATCATATATAACCTATTGTTAATTTATTCTGCTTTCAAAAAAAGTTAGCTCGTCATATAGGATCATAATATGGCTGATTGTCCATTTGAGATTTTTCTAGGCCATTGCCTGCACTCAAACAATTATATGTTGTATTTACTTAATTTTTTATGTCAACTGGTTCCACGTAAGTGAGTTATGTTGAATTTAATTAACATTGTTTGTTTATTTCAGTAAACTAGTTTTTTACGCAATGGGGTAAGAAAAGTAATCTTAATTCAAACAGAAAACAAGATTCTTTTTCTCACCCCACTGGCAGATTATTTATCTTATTTTAAGCAAAAACTCTCTTCATTTTGAGTTATTTTTCCCTAAAACAAGTCAATAATTTTTACTTGTCTAGTAAATGTTTCTTAATGTAAGAATTTTTTTATATTTAGACTAGAAACAAGACAAAACTACTAAGGAAGAAAAGCATTTTTTTGATGTGCGTAAGGTTATTTCAATGCCACTTAGTTGAATCAGGTTAACATTTTTAATTTCGTCCAAAACTATTAAGTTCAATAATTCTAAAATGAATATCAAACAAAAACCATAACAAGTAATCCAGTGTAATTACAAATTTACAAATGTTATCTAACAAGAAAACCTTTTACAAATCTTATTAGCAAGCCAGAAGATGGTTTTGTTACATCCATGGCATGCCCAAAGTAGTTGTTTTTTTTATTATTAAAGCAGCTTTAATTATCATTATTACACAGCTCTGTGAAATACTTGATTCTGATTGGTCAATCACGCATTCCAGCGGTATGTTATTTCCAGATAACAGCCGCTCATCCGGGTACTGCGAGTTATCTTGACCGGTTCTACTTCTGTGCTTAACGCTGGCGCCATCTTGTGGCTTAAACAGCCGTGGGTAAAATGGAAGACTTCAAGGCGAGTATCCTTTATAAAGTTTTAAATATGGATATTTTTCTTACACAAACGCATCGATTGGAATCAGAAGGCTCTATTAACCCATCGGAGTCGTGTGGAGCACGTTATTTGACGGACAGCTGCATTTTTTATGGACTTCAAAAACAGCTCCAACTACTGCTGGGATTAACGTTAGCCTGGACTTTTTAAATATAACTCTGATTGTATTTGTCTGACAGAAGAATGTCATAAACACCTATAATGACCTGAGGGTGAGTAAATCATAGGCTTGGTTTCATTGTTGGCTGAACTAACCCTTTCAGCATTCATTTTCAACATTTAGCAGCAATAGATAAAGGCTTAAATCAGGTTGGAACTGTTTTTCTTCGCGGAAGCTTTGCGTAAGAGCTGATAAAATATTTAATCTCAAGACAATATTTAGTGTCTAATTTATTTGAGACTAGTAGCCGTGTAATAAGCGGGATAATGTCCACCCAGCCGGTTGTTATCTCAGAATAAACCCCTTCAGAGTGACGCTCCGCTTCGCCTCGGGGTCCTGATCACTCTGGAGGGGTTTATTCTGCGATAACAACCGGCTGGTGGACATTATCCATTACATAGCAGATCCTAAGCACACGCTCTACACTTCACCACAACGATAACCTCCAAAAACACTAACATAACACTATTTTTTTTTTAATGGTGATGAGAAAAACAAGACTAAATTTACTTATTACGGAAAATAAAATAAGTGAAAACCGAATGTAATGTTTTCAATCAAATTGCATTGTATTATAGTTCATATTTACATTGGAGGCGATTAGTGGAATTTTTTTTAAGGTTTTTTTCAATTTTTCAATTTTATTGTCTTTGAAATATGGTTTTACTGGACAGCATTTATGTTAAACTAAAATATACTTTGTACTGAAACCTGTCAGCTATGTGTTTAAATATACATGTAATTACACTTCAGTAATGATGAAGTTGAAACTGTGTACATTTATAATACATGGTAACTCTTTCTTTTACAGTGTTACGTGTAGTTACTGTAGTAATAACTAAATTATGCATAATTACGTGAACTAACAGTAACACTGTAACGCTGACACCTTTAAATAAAGTTTAACGGAATATATTAACTTTAAATGTAATATTAACACACTAAAGTATTATTATTGTTAAACAATATCCTTATCCACTCAACAATAATACACTAGAGTTAAAATGAAAAGCGTGTGCTTTATATGTTAGTAAACACATCAAAATAGCTGTACTTCTTTAAAGCACGTCAAACGTTTATTAAAGCAAATATGCATTTATTTCATTCATTTTATATTCTCTGCAATTACAGTAAAAAATAGGCCTTTATAATATTTGATTAAGTAACTTTGTATAATGAATGAACCCCTAAAAGGTTTCACATGGCCCTTTTTCTTGGTTACAAAGACTGAATGACTTCGTAACCATTTTGTATTCGTATTGAAGGTTAGGACTGAGAGTAATGTGTTTGGATGGGCAGCATACAGCTGACAGTTAAAACAGTCGCTTTTTTAAGTTTAGTCAACTCAAATATCCAAGTTGTCATAGTACAACTTCACATTTCAAGTTGACTAAACTTTAAATTTGAAAGCAGCACAGACACTTACTTTATTAAAGTTGACACAACAACTTTTTTTTGCTACAGTGTTTGTTTCTCTGAGGCCACCTCACCAAACACACCTTTCTCTGTGTGTGTGTGTGTGTGTGTGTGTGTGTGTGTGTGTGTGTGTGTGTGTGTGTGTGTGTGTGTGTGAGCGTGTGATGGGTAGGTTTAGGGGCAGGGGCAGTGTAGGGGGATAGAAAATACTGTTTGTACAACCATTACTATGAAAAAGCCTATGAAATGTCCCCACATTTCACAAAAACAAATGTGTGTGTGTGTGTGTGTTTGTGTGTGTGTGTGTGTGTGTGTGTGTGTGTGTGTGTGTGTGTGTGTGTGTGTGTGTGTGTGTGTGTGTGTGTGTGTGTGTGTGTGTGTGTGTGTGTGTGTGTGTGTGTGTGTGTGAGCGTGTGATGGGTAGGTTTAGGGGCAGGGGCAGTGTAGGGGGATAGAAAATACTGTTTGTACAACCATTACTATGAAAAAGCCTATGAAATGTCCCCACATTTCACAAAAACAAATGTGTGTGTGTGTGTGTGTTTGTGTGTGTGTGTGTGTGTGTGTGTGTGTGTGTGTGTGTGTGTGTGTGTGTGTGTGTGTGTGTGTGTGTGTGTGTGTGTGTGTGTGTGTGTGTGTGTGTGTGTGTGTGTGTGTGTGTGTGTGTGTGTGTGTGTGTGTACATGCACGGGGGAACACAGCCAGATTTCTCATCTATTTCAGGGTCAGGATTTGATAAGCCCTATGGTGACGTGACAGCCTGACAGTTTGTAAGAAAGCGGGTCACGGGGGGCTTCTCTTGATGGCCACTGACGAGCATAATTAGTCATTCATTATCATATAAGTTAATTACTGGACTGGCTGCTTTCTCTTCGGAAAAGGCCCTTCTGGTTACCAGTTCAACGAGGACAGCTTGATTCATTTTTTGACCATTATTATTTTTGCCATCTCGCCTCATCATTAGAGTGATGGCGAGACAATAGGCACTGTGGTATTGTGACAACGGCAGGCGCCATCTGTGCCAAAGTTATGGAAGACAATGCACACACACATATGGCGGAGGCTTCAAGATGACACACTTGTCCTCTCCTTTTAAACCCATTTCGGTCCTATCACAGAAGCAGAGAGGATCATGGGTGGAAATGATGATTTAAAGTTCATTGCTCACTCAGAAACGCAGGTTTTTTCAACTCAGTAGCACACTGATCTGTATGCGTGAACATTGCTGGATGTTTTATATGGTCATTAATGTTACTGCATCTGTTTGATATCATTTTGCACCCTTCCCCTATCAGATGAACACCCCCAATGACTGCTGGGCTTTTTTAGACATACCCATCTGCTGTCTCACACCTTCTAATCACCCCCTCCAAATACACACACACACACACACACACACACACACACACACGTCCCGACAGCAGATCTGGTACTCAAGATGTTGTGTACAATGAGAGTTGAGCTTGCATGCAAGCCTTAAAGAGTTAGTTCACCGAAAAATGTCGCTCCACACCCGTAAGACCTCCGTTCATCTTCACACACAGTTTAAGATATTTTATATTTAGTCCGAGAGCGTATGCAAGTGTATGCACACTATACTGTCCATGTCCAGAAAGGGAATAAAAACATCATCATAGTCCATATGAGACATCAGTGGGTTAATTAGAGTCTCTTGAAGCATCCAAAATACATTTGGGTCCAAAAATAACAAAAACTACGACTTTATTCAGCATTGGCTTCTCTGCTGCGTTTGTGTTCAATCCTCAAATAATGATTAAAACGGTTATGAATCGGCATTTTGATTCATGATTCGGATCGCCAATGTCACGTGATTTCAGCAGTTTGACACGCGATTCGAATCATGAATCAATACGCTGATTCATAACCGTTTGAATCTTTATTTGAGGATTGAACACAGACGTGGAAGAGAAGCCAATGCTGAATAAAGTCGTAGTTTTTGTTATTTTTGGACCCAAATGTATTTTGGATGCTTCAAGAGACTCTAATTAACCCACTGATGTCTCATATGGACTACTGTGATGATGTTTTTATTCCCTTTCTGGACATGGACAGTATAGTGTGCATACACTTGCATACGCTCTCGGACTAAATATAAAATATCTTAAACTGTGTGTGAAGATGAACGGAGGTCTTACGGGTGTGGAGCGACATTAGGGAGAGGAGTTAATGACAGACATTTTATTTTTGGGTGAACTAACCCTAAAGCATAAACACTATATATTACATTGCCTCGATATTCACAGAATTGCATTATTTTTCATATAACAGAGTTGCCTGGCCCGTAATCAGCACTACCAGGAGCTGCTCAAAAATGCAATAATTGTATTGATTATTTATTTTTCTGATAGCTTATGATCTTAAGTTCACTTACAAAAAGTTCAGCGTTACAAAAAATCCCTCTGAAGTGAATTTTGAGGGAAGCATTGTTCTATGTAAATATGAGGCATTATATATATTTTTTTGTTTTTATGGTTTCAGGTTTAAAATTGTTGCAATGTTTTTGGGCAAAATAGGGTCTATTATTGTTATACATTTTATGCATAACATATTTTGTGCAATTTAAACTGCTGAGAGCCCCATTTTAATGATATGAGCTCATAGGTGCTCTTAGGGCATCCGAATCCACTTTTGGTAGTTTAACGACGGAAAAAACAGTCTGCGCTCCCGGCTCATGGTCTAAAAGGGTCGTCCCTCGTCTCTTAATGAGTCATGAGGGTGTTTTGTGCGTAACGAGCAATAAACCAATCAGAGTCTCATCTCCCTTTCCCTTTAAAAGCCATGAGCGGATTCACTATTGACATGATTAACATTCTTTAAAATTTGAGAAAATGTTGCACAATTTGCATATCCTTTTTCTGTTGCTTTATTGTGAAGCAGTAGACATGGGATTCCTTCTTAAGATTAATCTGTGGCAAGGACGAATAAGAAGATGAACAAGAGGAGGAGAAGCCAAGCAAGAGTGTTGTAAGTGTTTGAAAAAAGTTGTTTCTTTAAATAAAGATTTCCGAGTGATATAAGATTGTGTACATGTTTTATTGTACTTACCCGAAACAAGAGGGGAACAAGCAACATTTTTAATTTACAGCCTGTAGATGCATACTTACCCTGTAACTAATTCCCCCTTAATTAAATAATACTTACAATATATATATATATTTTAATTTTCCTGATAGTTACACCTTTATTAGCTTATACACCCTTATTACTATAAGCACTTACTTTCTAGTTACACTATAATTACAGAAAGTTATGCTGTAAATTCACTTTAACTCCACGGTAGTTTTAGGGCTGTAATCTAAAGCGTTACCGTGACCTTTACAATAAAGTAAAAACAAATATTTGATACTCTGCTAAAATGCGAAATAACATAATTTTTCTTTAGTATTTGAGAAAATGATGCACATTTTTCATACCCTTGTTTTGTTGCTTTATTGTGAAGCATTAAGCATCTGTGAAAACTAGAGTACACTGCAAAAAATGCTCTTCTTATTGAGTATTTGTGTCTTGTTTCCAGTCCAAATATCAAAATATTCTTAAATCAAGATGCATTTACTAGATCAGAACAATAACATAAGATATTTTTACTTGTTTTCTGGGGAAAAACATCTAAATGAAGTGAGTTTTTGCTTAAAAACAGGCTAAATGATCTGCCAATGGGGTGAGAAAAATAATCATATTTCTGTTTGGGATGGAAACAAGAAACAACCCTTACGAAAGGAAAATATATTTACCGATATATTTTCTTGAAATATATTTTAATATATGGAATAATATATTGATGGTATTATAAAATATATTATATATTCATGCAATATATTGCAAAATATACAAATGATTGCCACTTTCAATATATTGCAATATATTGGAAAATATAAATATTAAATCCCATATATGTGAATATATTGCATGATATTTTCAAATATATTGCAATATATTTTTGTTTCGTAAGGGAATATTATTCTTCTCACCCCATTGGCAGATCATTTTGCCTGTTTTAAGCAAAAACTCTCTTCATTTTGAAAAAAATATCTCATGTCGTTTTACTTATATAGTAAATGCATCTTGATTTAAGAATTGTTCGATATTTAGACTAGAAACAAGACAAAATTACTGAGTAAGAAGAGCATTTTTTTGCAGTTTAGCAAGTCATGCCAACAAAAAAGTATCCAGTGCTTGCAGACTAAATCTATTTAACTCGTTTAACTGTGTTGTAGTAATCATGCTCGGTCATAGCACATCTTTGGGTTTAGTTTGATTAATTGTGCAGCCTCAGTTTCTTTAGCCAAGTAATGCAAGCATAAATCAGGTTGAGTTTGACCCGCACCGACCCCTCGCCCTGTGTGTGTGTGGAGGAGAAGCCTAATCCTTGTAATTCCACAGAGTCGAAGGCAGGGGGTACGAGCTGTTCGACATGATTACAGAGAAAAGGAGCTAAAGAAGAGAAGAGGAACAAGGGGGAACATGACAGAAGGAGTGCATGCGGAAAACAGGGGAGGGCGATCGAAGAAAAAAAGGAGGAGGACCACTGGGAGAAACGCTTATCTTTCCCCATCCCGTATCTCCACATATTCTCACATCTTTCCGTTTCACTAAATAATATCTGAAAATGAAGTGTGCCGCAGTGCGGGATTAATTGGCTTTCAGCATTCATAATTAAGATGATGCCTCAACATGCTGCCCGTGTATTGTCCTCCATTAATTTCCGATTGCTCTTGTCATTTGCACATTATGCCTTTGCAACAGCAAATGAAAGTGTGGCAGACTCGCCCTCCCTCCCTCCCTCCATCTTTCTGTGCGATGAGAGGTTTACGCTCCGGAGATCTACGCTATAAGGTGCAGCTAATTACTAGAGGAAACCTCGGAGAATCTAAGGATTGCATTGATTCAGTGGCAAACAAAGCATGCTTTGGGCGGGTCGGAGTCGAAAATGGTAACTTCCCCGGCGTCCCAATTCGCATACTATCCATACTAAATTAGCCTGACAAGTCTTCCCTTCTTAAGAATGACTTCAGTGCCGTTCTTTGTTCTTTTCTCAGAGAAAAGCTTAACTCAAGTCTTCCAGAGTCGCGGTCAAAGCGGATTCGAGAGACCGCCGCTGTTCGCCAGTTTCTGTGTTTACTAGAAGCACGCAAACGCAACTCGGCCGTCGTCATTATGGCCCCGCCCACCGACTCTATACACGATGTGATTGGCCCGACCAGAGTTTGGTTTTTAATAGGGCCGGGACCCGATAAAAAAAAAAATCAAATTAATTAGAGGCTTTGTAATTAATGAATCGAAATGAATCGCATTTTAATTGCATATAAATATTTGACCTGAGAACAGTGAGAAGTAATTTTTCACATGTATTTTAGTATCCCATTGAATAATGACTGAATACATAAGCTTAATCAACTAAATATAGTTTATTTATTTCAGTCCAGCAGACCAGTGCAATGTTTGCCGTTAATTATAGCAAAAGCATATTTGTGAAATTTGAGGCTCGATGTGCGGCGGAGATACGCTAACTCCTTGTTGTATCGCTTGCACACAACCGTGCTCTTGTCGACGCTTCCATCCTTTCATTTTTTAAAACAAAATGTCCCCTCCACGGGGCCAAGCAGAGCGGTCTCATCCGCTTCTTCTCTCATGTTCACTGTGGTTTGTTGTTGTCGTGACTCGTGAGCGCTAGTTGGTGTTCCAGTATAATCGGTCCGTCGAAACTCATTCATTGAGAAACGTTCCGCGGTGCAAAAATAAATGTGGTTAAAATTATGTTATTTATTTTTTGCGTAATTAATCTTAATTAATGCGTTAAAGTCCCGTAATTAATTAATCTTAATTAACGCGTTAAAGTCCCGACCCTAGTTTTTACAGCTCAGACGTGTATTGAGAGTTGCTAGACGACACTCAGATTAGATTTGCTGCCGCTAGGGGACGTCTAGATTTCTAGGCTAACACTAGAGCTCCGGAGTTTGACGTCACGCAGCCTAAACGCCGCCAGTTTGGCAGGCAATCGGAGCGGCTGTAGCATTGGTATCTATAAAATAATATAAATCCAGACTGTTTAAACCTTACTATTTCAACATGAGGGACAGCTGATGTGCACAAGGATGTCAGAACAGACAGGGGAAAGCAAATGAGAAACTACTTTTCCCTCACACACCTACCTAATGATAAAAAATAAGTTCCCATTAAATACGATAGAGTGAATAGTGAAAAACATAAGTGCTTTTATATATATAAATAACATCCAGAAAGTTTTTAATGTGGTTCAGATACAATAATATTTTGAGTTTCTATTTCCTTCATTGTATCAACTCAAATTTTGGTAACACTTTATATTAAGGTTCAGTTATTAACTATTAACTAGTGTCTTATGATCATGCATATTACTAGGATATTGTCTGTTTATTAGCACTTATAAAGCTCATATTAATGCCTTATTCTGCATGAGCTTATTCTACATCCCTTAATCCGACCCAATACCTAAACTTAAATGCTACAAAAACTACCTTACTAACTATTAATAAGCAGTAAATTAGGAGTTTATTGAGGCAAAAGTCGGAGTTAATAGTGTATATGTGTTCCCTATACTAAAGTGTTACCCAAATTTTTAATTTCAATAAACTCAAAATTTTAAGGCAACCAGGTTACTTACTTTAGTAAGTTAAACCAACAATTTTTTTTTTTTTTTTTTACAGTAGGTGATTTGGGACGCAGCAATACAGTTTTCACAGGATATGCCAAACAATAGACAGGATTATTCTGTTTTGCCGTAGGCAATGAGTAGCATTGCCTCCCACTTTCCTACACCCTCCCTTTTCCCTCCATCCCACAGGGCAATCCTGGGACGTCTTCAAGAGGATGCACCACTCCAACTTTCAGCCCCCTCACCCTCGTCCTTATGCTCCGGAGGGTCATTTTGGGCATTGCTGTCTGTGAACCCCCCCATCCCCATCCCCATCCCCATCCCCAAGGGTCCAGGCCTCAGTTTGGGCCATCGTGTGAAGTGGGACAGCTGGGAGCTCTCTGACCTCCGGACTTCTCTGAGCTTGAGCCCAAAATCCTTTTGCCCCCATTGCCACTGGACCAAGCAAATGACCAATCATCTCACACAACAATGCAATCTGTGTAATATAAACTTTGAGACAAATGCATGTGCTTGTACACTCTTATCGTATTCATATGAAAGGTACACCCGGTAACACTTTATTTTAAGGTTCAGTTATTAACTATTAACTAGTTGCTTATGATCATGCATATTACCAGGATATTGTCTGTTTATTAGCACTTATAAAGCTCATATTAATGCCTTATTCTGCATGAGCTTATTCTACATCCCTTAATCCGACCCAATACCTAAACTTAAATGCTATGAAAACTACCTTACTAACTATTAATAAGCTGTAAATTAGGAGTTTATTGAGGCAAAAGTCAGAGTTAATAGTGAATATGTGTTCCCCATACTAAAGTGTTACCTAATTTCATTATTTTTAGTTTTATATGGAACCTTTCAGGGCTTCATTCATTATCATTTGTTTTGTCCTTTTTCATATTATTGCCAAACATTTCCGTGCATTATTCAGTGTATTTATGAATGCATGTGAATGATCACAAGATTCAAGATATGGGGGTTAGAAAATTTATATATTTATCTCATTTTATGTAGTTAATCGATATCACAAGAAGAGCGCCATTTCAGTTTTTCTCCTCCAAAAATCAGCATGTAAGTTACTACAACAGTTTAGTAAACAATAATTGAATTACAACTACAAAATGTTGCAGAATAATGTAATATATAAATGAATAAACGCCTTTGTGACAAAAAGGGTTCTTTCTATAGAACCTTTTTTGCATAAAAAGGTTATTTGGAGTTGAGTAAAGAACCCTATGGTTCTATATAGAACCCCAATGAACCCTTTTTTCTAAGAGTGTGTACTAATTTGCCCCCTTAAAATATCCCCGCTAGCTCAAGACCCTGTCACGCAGTGCTGGGCACGTATAATTTAATTTGAATTCATTATGCTCTTCTGTTAATATATTCATGACTTCCAATTCCCTTTGCTGTCCCGCCACCTGGAGTGTCCTCCGCGATCTGTGTCAGCGCGGCCCCGCCTCTCCGCTCGGGCCCTTGGGGGCCATGAAGGGGGGTTAAGGCAGAGGTCATAGCGGCCCCTTGGTCCCCACTGTAATTAGGCTGCAGTGGAATGTGTTAGCAGGACCAGCTGGGACCATGCTGGACCCTCTCAGAGGTAAAAAGGGGGAGGATAGGGCACCTGCACCCCAGTCAAAGAGACAAATAGAGACAGGAGCAAGATGAGGGGTTCCTGGGAGACAAACACACAGTGATCTAAGAGAGGCTTCAGAGTTTGAGAGTCATCTGTGCAGGACTAAAGGTGGGATGGGCTCTACAGAGAAGCAGGCACTTTTATCATGGGCATCGGAAGCAAATAAAAAGTGTGTGGGTCCTCTCTCTCAGATTTTTTTTTTACTGGAGTAAGGTTGGATGCCATACTTACATTAGATACAAATATACCGCCGTTTACTAAACGATTGATTGGGTCAGACAAAATTACGTAAATCAGTGAGTTATTAACCGTGGCTATAGTGTAGGGGTAAGACAAATGGTGTCAAGTTTAGACGACAAACGAACAGAGGTTTGAATTCGCCTTTTGCCAAACTCGCTCTACTGCCTTTCCCATCACATATCAGATAGGAAAGACATTTATTTTCAATAAAAATTGAGAAAATATTAGAAAAGTGGAAATAAAGCGTCTAACGTGTTTAATAATAAGTGTTTCTCGGTTAGGGGTAGGTAAACAGATATGTGCTGAATTAGAGATGATAAAAGTGAGTGGGTCCGATATCATTGGTCGTAAAAAGGGGGTGGGTCTTGTCCCGCACACACACACACACACACGCACGCACGCACGCACGCACACACACACACACACACACACACAATGGTTCCGATGCCCATGACTTTTATGTTAGCTTACCTTGTAGAATACAGCACCGGAGGTTGGCCTTGACTGGTGTTGCCTCCAGTCTATTTTAGTTTCTTTTTAATAAAATGAAACACCAATTTATTTATCTCATAGGAGAAGATTACATATTAAAAAATTAAAATGCAAAAAAATCAACATGTCCTCCGACCATTACGCCTATATTAGGTCGTTTGTTATCTATATTAGGTGCTCCTATCGAAAATATTTTAACTCATGAAACACGACCCATAGGAGCGTTTACTAAAGTTGTGCTCCTATCGAAAATATTTTAACTCATGAAACACGACCCATAGGAGCGTTTACTAAAGTTGCGCCCCTATCGACAATATTTTAACTCATGAAATACGACCCATAGGAGCGTTTACTAAAGTTGTGCCCCTATCGACAATATTTTAACTCATGAAATACGACCCATAGGAGCGTTTACTAAAGTTGTGCTCCTATCGAAAATATTTTAACTTATGATATACGACCCATAGGAGCGTTTACTAAAGTTGCGCCCCTATCGACAATATTTTAACTCATGAAATACGACCCATAGGAGCGTTTACTAAAGTTGTGCTCCTATCGACAATATTTTAACTCATGAAATACGACCCATAGGAGCGTTTACTAAAGTTGTGCTCCTATCGACAATATTTTAACTCATGAAACACGACCCATAGGAGCGTTTACTAAAGTTGCGCCCCTATCGACAATATTTTAACTCATGAAATACGACCCATAAGAGCGTTTACTAAAGTTGTGCTCCTATCGACAATATTTTAACTCATGAAATACGACCCATAGGAGCGTTTACTAAAGTTGTGCTCCTATTGACAATATTTTAACTCATGAAATACGACCCATAAGAGCGTTTACTAAAGTTGTGCTCCTATCGACAATATTTTAACTCATGAAATACGACCCATAGGAGCGTTTACTAAAGTTGTGCCCCTATCGACAATATTTTAACTCATGAAATATGACCCATAGGAGCGTTTACTAAAGTTGTGCTCCTATCGGCAATATTTTAACTCATGAAATACGACCCATAAGAGCGTTTACTAAAGTTGTGCTCCTATCGACAATATTTTAACTCATGAAATACGACCCATAGGAGCGTTTACTAAAGTTGTGCTCCTATCGACAATATTTTAACTCATGAAATACGACCCATAGGAGCGTTTACTAAAGTTGTGCCCCTATCGACAATATTTTAACTCATGAAATACGACCCATAGGAGCGTTTACTAAAGTTGTGCCCCTATCGACAATATTTTAACTCATGAAATACGACCCATAAGAGCGTTTACTAAAGTTGTGCTCCTATCGACAATATTTTAACTCATGAAATACGACCCATAAGAGCGTTTACTAAAGTTGTGCTCCTATCGACAATATTTTAACTCATGAAATATGACCCATAGGAGCGTTTACTAAAGTTGTGCTCCTATCGGCAATATTTTAACTCATGAAATACGACCCATAAGAGCGTTTACTAAAGTTGTGCTCCTATCGACAATATTTTAACTCATGAAATACGACCCATAGGAGCGTTTACTAAAGTTGTGCTCCTATCGACAATATTTTAACTCATGAAATACGACACATAGGAGCGTTTACTAAAGTTGTGCCCCTATCGACAATATTTTAACTCATGAAATACGACCCATAGGAGCGTTTACTAAAGTTATGCTCCTATCGACAATATTTTAACTCATGAAATACGACCCATAGGAGCGTTTACTAAAGTTGTGCCCCTATCGACAATATTTTAACTCATGAAATACGACACATAGGAGCGTTTACTAAAGTTGTGCCCCTATCGACAATATTTTAACTCATGAAATACGACACATAGGAGCGTTTACTAAAGTTGTGCCCCTATCGACAATATTTTAACTCATGAAATACGACCCATAGGAGCGTTTACTAAAGTTGTGCTCCTATGGACAATATTTTAACTCATGAAATACGACCCATAGGAGCGTTTACTAAAGTTGTGCCCCTATCAACAATATTTTAACTCATGAAATACGACCAATAGGAGCGTTTACTAAAGTTGTGCCCCTATCGACAATATTTTAACTCATGAAATACGACCCATAGGAGCGTTTACTAAAGTTGTGCCCCTATCGACAGTATTTTAACTCATGAAATACGACCCATAGGAGCGTTTACTAAAGTTGTGCCCCTATCGACAATATTTTAACTCATGAAATACGACCCATAGGAGCGTTTACTAAAGTTGTGCTCCTATCGACAATATTTTAACTCATGAAATACGACCCATAGGAGCGTTTACTAAAGTTGTGCCCCTATCGACAATATTTTAACTCATGAAATACGACCCATAGGAGCGTTTACTAAAATTGTGCTCCTATCGACAATATTTTAACTCATGAAATACGACCCATAGGAGCGTTTACTAAAGTTGTGCTCCTATCGACAATAGTTTAACTCATGAAATACGACCCATAGGAGCGTTTACTAAAGTTGTGCTGCTATCGACAATATTTTAACTCATGAAATACGACCCATAGGAGCGTTTACTAAAGTTGCGCCCCTATCGACAATATTTTAACTCATGAAATACGACCCATAGGAGCGTTTACTAAAGTTGTGCTCCTATCGAAAATATTTTAACTCATGAAATACGACCCATAGGAGCGTTTACTAAAGTTGTGCTCCTATCGAAAATATTTTAACTCATGAAATACGACCCATAGGAGCGTTTACTAAAGTTGTGTTTACCGCACTAAACGAGCAATCGCACCAGGGTTCGTTTTAATCCAACCAAACATGGCAAGTGTGAACGCACCCTTAGACTGCTTTTACTTAGTTTGTCCAGCAAGAAATAGAGAAGAAAGAAGAGAAAGCAGAGCAGATGTGCAATGTACATTTTGTGTAGGCTACTTGAATTGAATTGTACAACAAAACCATTGAAAGTAGAAAGGTTGCACTTCATTTTACAGTATTGCGTACTTACCTAAGAAAGAACTTTGTAATACAAGGTAACTACATGGGTTAAGATTAGGTTTAGGGGTCGGTTCAGGGTTAATACCTTATTACCCAGTTATTGCAATTACTATAATAAGTGTATAGTATGTGCATGGGTAACAGGACTGTAAAATAAAGTGCTACCATATTTCCTCGTCATTTGTCCCATAAAAATTACTTGTCGATAAAATGTCTGTTGATTCGAAGATGTGTGTGTGTGTGTGTGTGTGTGTTTGGACAATAGCTGGGTAATGGAGGTCTGTGGGGTGTGTAGTAGTCAGTAGGGGATGGGGCAGACCCCTGTAATGCAATGGAAGAGAGGAGCGGTTCAACTGACAGCCCATAATTACCTCTCATTTACTGTCATTAACAGACACAGAGAGGCTGCTCATACAGGGCAAGAGCTCGATTAATGATGCAGCCCCCATCCTCTCTAAAACACTCACTTTTACACCCTTCAGACAGACCGCAGAGTTGTAATGCTTTATTTCTGATTTATAAACTGTATAATGCTGTCTTAGCTACTCAGGACTGTTCTGATATTACTCCTCAACTCCGCAGAGGCTTTATCCTACAGCTACTGGAAATTCATACATCATATCCTGGGGCAATGTTTTCTTTCTGATCTATAGGGGGAGAGAGTGTGTGTGTTTTGAGGTGAGGTCAAGGTTTTGATGCCTTCCACACTTCTTCATCTCACCTCTTCCTCTTCCTCCATTGTTGGTTCTCTTTACTCGCCCTCTCCCTCTCAGAGGATGAATCTCAAAGTTGGTTCTGTGATAAAATATTCAGAATACAGGGTGTGTGTTGTCTCAGAATGGGGTAAAAACAAGAGGGGAAGTGTGTGTAGCAGTTCAGCCAGAGAGAAATCCTTCTAGAAAAAGCATGCAATACCAAGTTGGTCAAGCTGGTATTTAGCTGGTTTGTTTTAACCAGCTTTAACCAATAACCAGGTTGACCAGTCCGTACGGTATAGTCTGAATGACTGTTATCCAATCAAAGCTGTGGGCGTTTACTTCCAAGTCTTTAATGCGGCACGCCCAACGGTTCAGAAGCTAGGATCAAATCAAAGCTAGAAAATAGCCTATAACTTATGCATTATGATGTTTTTGATTGTAAATCTATGCAAACGTCCTTAGCCGACCTCAGACAACAGTATATTTAAAAAATAAAAAAAAGCCAGTTCAAGTCTTCTTTAAACAACTTCTAGATGTTTTTCCAGTAGGATCTCTCCAGTTCTTTTTACTATATTTTCCACACACCCAGTCTGCTCGCTCTCATTTAAGCTGATCTTTATGCAGCACACTATTTGTCAGTGTTGATGATGAATCTGTTTATGTGTAGAATATACTGATTTCCCCCGAGTGGGATCTCTTCCTCTGTCTAGCGCTCCCTCCCTTCTTCTTCAAATATCCATCTATCAATCTATCACTGCCATAGATCACAGACTGAAGTATTCTGCCCTAAATGAGCACTTTGATGGGCCTAGTTTATCATCCAATTTCTTCAATGGCATTCTGGTATCTCAAGGAATTTAGTTGTAATACACTGTGGAATAAACTTCATCCCAAGATCATCAAAAACCATCTGCCTTCTACTATTTGCCCTTTTTCAGATGACAAAAACCTGTATGATTTTGGCATCATAAGAGATTTCATAAGAGCAGCTTTTGATCGCTGGTAACATGTTCACTGATGGATAATTAACTGCATATATATATATATATACTCATATTCTCATTTGAAGTTTTGACAGTCAGAAATTTGGATAAGAGTAAGCTATTCTTAAAAAGTGAACTTTTTTATTTTATTTATTTTATTTTAGATATAATTGATGGGCCTAAGATGGCAGTCTAATAAAGAACCAATGGGATAACTGACGATGATGTAAAATAGAGATGTCAATTTTAATATAACGGTACTATATACACTCTTAATAATGCTAGGTTGTTTCAACCCATGTTTGGGTCAGAAAGAGACAAACCCAGCTGTTGGTTTAAATCTTTGAATTACATATTTGACACAAACCCAACATTTATAGTATATTTTATGTGATATACAATATAAAGATATTCTAATATGGTTTATTTCACTTTTTTGAAATAGATGTCGCAACCGCCAGCTGTCATGCCCATTATCTCCTCCAGGGGGCACTCCTTCCATCTGCATGATTTAATCATGTTCTGATTACTTTCACCTGTGTGCTATTATCTCCTTTATTTTTGACTGTTTAAGGCCATGTCCACACTAATGTGTTTTCATTTGAAAACGTATATTTTTCTCTCCGTTATGGCCTTCCGTCCACACTGAGACAGCGTTTTAAGTCAATGAAAACGTATCGTTTTGAAAACACTCTCCAAAGCGGATACATTTGAAAACGTCGTCTTTGCGTCGTAGTGTGGACTGTGAAAACGGAGGCTTTTTAATACGATGACACATTTTTAGCCATGTGATGCAGTCATATGAACAATTCACACTTTATATTCATGTGTTACTCGCAGCAACAACTCCACCTCACTGTCGGCCCATTTTAAAAACTCAGTGCCTTTTCTCGACATTACCACAAAATTTCAAAGAGTAAATAAACGAGTAGCGGAAATGACGCAAGTCGAAGCGTCTTGGATTTGCTCATGCGCAGTACGGGGATGTAAGCGTTTTCAGACGTTTCAGTGTAGATGAACATTTTTTTGGAAAACGATTGAAAATGAGCGTGTGGAAGCGGAGCGATTTTAGACGAAAACTCTTAAAAAACGTTTTAGAAAAAAACGTTTTTAAATTTATCCGGATTAGTGTCGACGTAGCCTAAGCCCTGTGTGTTCACTCTTAAGCCCTATTCGGACGGTAATTGTTTCTCGTGGGGTCGTAGGTATTTTCATAATTCACAGGAGATAAACTGTGATTTTAACATTATAAACTGAGATAAACATTTACTGTGATTTTATCGCCGCCTGAATCCAGAATGTCAGCGTTTTTCTCCCACCACCCGCGTAAAAATCCCCAGCCAAATGACCTACCGTTTGACAAACACCAAGGTCGTGTGGCGATTTAAGCGCCGTCCGAATCCACATCTCTGAGTTGTCAAGAAAAGATTGTTTCCAAATTAACTCTTTATATCCTTTTTGCCCCCTGCGGAGCACCGTATTCTGTAATTTGGATGCATGTTAAAGATCTAGCCGACACTTTTATTACTGAAATACTGGAAAATATTTACACAAATAATCTTTCATCACCGCTCAAAAGAGAAAGAAAAAAAACACGTAAACATTTGAAATGAGGCGTTATTACGGCAGTGATTAATGTTATATAGGTTCAAATTGCAGTATTCCGCTCATTTCCATATTTTTTAAATTACATATTTTTTTAAACAGGAGATTTAAATGAATAATGTCCTATTATTAAAAATAAATAATATTTTATTCCAAGCATATGCTATTTTTACAGCAGACAAACACTTATTTGACTGGCGTTCCTCGGTGCTCATGATCACAAAGCTCGCTTCTCCTGAATAAATCTCCATCTGAGTTTATCTCTGAGGGCTGCAAATATATTTTTATGGACGTCCACATGAGAAACAATTACCGTCTGAATAGGGCTTTACACTGCGTGGTTCAAGTGACCCTATTCCGATTTTTCTGATATCCTCAGATCGGATTCAGGCCTCACTCATATGTGGTAATAAATCCGATATGATTCGGATACGTGCATTAGCGTCTGCCATGTAAGCGGTCAGATCAGATATTCCTCAGTAAATGCGAGTGAAAAAGGGACGGGGGCGAATGACGTCAGTGTGATCTGCAATCACGACACACAAATGGCGCGATAGAAGACGAAGGCAATGTTTTGCTGAACTTTAAAGATACATTGAATAATCATTTTGTCTGCATCCATTGTGACCATTGCATATCGCGCCCTTTTACATCTTTTTTCGGGTCAGAACGTCGTGGGCTGTTTCGCAGTGTCCAGTGTAAATGCAAATATCGGATACGGGTCGCTATTAAAAGATGATGTAAGCGGGTCATCCAAAAAATCAGATATAGTCACCAAATCAGAATTGTGCATCAAGCCCTCCAGTGCCTTTCTTTGCAAAGTCTTGTATGTGTTACGCTGCATTTCTGAGCGTTATGCTGGTGTCTGGTTTACTCTTTTTTTTCAGTGTTTTCTGCCCGTAGCTCAGATTGTTTGCCTGTGTGTTTGACCTTTTGCCTGTTTTATGGATTATGATTCTGGATTGTCCCAATAAAGCTGCACTTGGATCTTCAACCCACGTCTCGGAGCAGTTCACAACGATGGTTTTTTGATGATCTTCGGATGAAGTTTATTTCACACTGCAGTACAACTACATTTTTGGAGATGAGAAGAAATTGGATGATAAACTGGGCCTGTCGAAGAGCATTAATTTGGAACCGAATCTGGCAAAAGATGGCAACAATGGAAGGAAGAGGAACTCGTAGAGAGCAAGTTAGAATCGTATCCGTGTTTCTCACATGTGCAGACACCAAGAATACAGCTTTATCTGAATTGGCAAATGAAACTTTAAAGGTTGAGGCATGCTATGCCTTCCCCATATAAAGCATGCTTTGTCTCCTGACAGTTTGATTACGGACAAGCTGCTGAAATTCCAGCAGCATCTCCAGACCTCTGCTGGAGGTGCTGAAAGAGGCAGCTATTATCAATTAATCTTGCCTCTCCTTCCTCTCGCTGAGACTTGGGCCATATGGTCCTCTGTCAGACTCTGCTTTTAATTTACTCGTTGTGTCTGCTGTGAAAACAGACCAAGTCTTTATCTGAATTGCTGATTTAATCAGGAGCGCCAGAAGCGGTTGAGGAGACCAGCACTCGCCCAGATACACACATACACACACACACATTTGTTTTTGTGACATATGGGGACATTCCATAGGCATAATGGTTTTAAACCGTATTTCCCCTACACTGCCCCTGCTCCTAAACCCCCCCCCCCACCACCCCCCCAACCACCCCTCACACACACACACACACACACACACACACACACACACACACACACACACACACACACATGTTTGTTTTTGTGAATTGTGGGGACATTCCATAGGCGTAATGGATTTTATACTGTACAAACCGTATTTTCTATCCCCTTACACTGCCCCTGCCCCTAAACCTACCCATCACACACACACACACACACACACACACACACACACACACACACACACACACACACACACACAGCCCCTAAACCTACCCATCACAGGAAACATTCTGCATTTTTACTTTTTCAAAAAAACTCCTGTATGATTTATAAGCATTTTGAAAAGTGGGGACATGGGGTAATGTCCTGATATGTCACCATTTTCTGTAATACCTGTGTCATACACATGTTATTATACACATTTTTGTCCTGATATGTCACAAAAACAAGCACACACACACACACACACACACACACACACACACACACACACACACACACACACACACACACACACACACACACACACACACACACACACACACACACACACACACACACACACAGCCCCTAAACCTACCCATCACAGGAAACATTCTGCATTTTTACTTTCTCAAAAAAAACTCCTTCTGTGTGATTTATAAGATGTCTTCCTCATGGGGACCTACAAATGTCCCCACAAGGACAAGGATTTCGGATATTGCCATCTTTGTGGGGACATTTTGTCCCCATAACGTAGGGATTAGCAGCCCCCCCCCCCCCCCCACACACACACACACAGTATGGAAATCATTGATCCTTGAATCTTGATCACAAATCTCTCTCTCTCAGACACATAAAACTATACGTAAAAATCAAGGCACTCACGCATTGATTACACAATCTTCTGTTCTTGATAGACTTTATTGATTCCTCAAGTGAAACTTCTGCAACATAAAGAGTAAAGTGCACAACAAAACAGCACATTATAACCACAAAGCATAATCAAGAAGAATCGCAAAGAATTGCAATATCTGGTAGAATATATGTAACCATATGCGAAAGGTCTTTGAATAAGAGGTAATGTGTGTGTATTATATATTACTTTTATTGTCGTATATAGAGAGGCCAAAGACCAGTTTTTAAGGTAAGACTGGACAATAAACGTTTAACTAACTAACCTTGTTGTCTGTAAATATCAGGGATAATGTGCATGTAAAGGAATGGTCATCTGATGCATATTCACTCAAAAAAAGAATAATAATAATAATACTTAGGCCTAATTTCAAATCTGCAATCTAAAGATGTTTTATGAAACCTAGGGTAAGGGTTTTGTGACCCTTATTATAAAGTAAGGTATGACTGGATGCCTAATGTCCTTGTTTTGCTTTGTTCATGACATGTCAGAAACCAGTTTTCAGTACATCGTCTCCTTCCTGTCAATGTGGACCTGAATTTAAGCTGGTTTTATGGTGTGTTTGGCCTAATAGTAAGAGACAGTGCAGACCACAGAGTGCTTTTTACAACACAATGGTGAAATATGAGGTGTTCCATGAGGCCGAGGGGAGAAAATTGTTCATTGTGGCAGTTTTGCCTCCATTCTGCCTTCATTATTCACCAATGGTTTCTGTTTGTGTGTGTTCGTTCTTGCCACGTATTGTCTTATTTGCAACCCAGGCTCACTGGAAATATGTACCTATACACTGTCAGTCAAAAGTTTGGCATAATTTAGATTTTTCATGTTTTTGAATGAAGCCTGCATTTATTTGATTAAAAATAATATTGCAAAAATAGCAGTGTGGTTAAATATTATTACAATTTAATACACTACAAAAAATGCTTTTCTTACTCAGTATTTTTGTCTTGTTTCTAGTCCAAACATCTAAACATTCTTAAAACACGAAGTATTTACTAGACAAGCAAAAGTAATTGTCTTGTTTTGGGGAAAAATAACTCAAAATGAAGAGAGTTTTTGCTTAAAATAAGATCAATAATCTGCCAATGGGGTGAGAAAAATAATCTTAATTCAAACAGAAAACAAGATTATTTTAAGCAAAAACTCTCTTAGTTTTAAATTAATTTTCCCAAAACAAGACAATAATTTTTACTCGTTTAGTAAATGTTTCATAATGTAAGTATTTTAGATATTTAGACTAGAAACAAGATAAAAATACTAAGTAAGAAATGCATTTTTTTGCAGTGTAGGATGGGTTTCTATTTAAATATATTTTAAACTGTAATGTATTTCTGTGATCAAAAGCAGGATTTTCAGTATCATTACTCCAGTCTTCAGAAATCTTTATAATATGCTGAAAATGTAGTTAAACTTCACATGAATAAATTACATTAAAAAACAGAACAGTTTTATGATATAGTATTTCACAATATTACTGTTTTACTGTAGTTATGATCAAATAAACGCAGCCTTGGTGAGCAGACTTCTTTCAAAAATATTTAAAAATCGAAATTATTTCAAACTTTTGACCATTATTAGACACATAGTTTCCAGTTGAAATGAACATTTGCGGGAGTAAATGCCAGTAAAACGTGTATTCCTTTTCAGACAAATTATAATTACAGGGGTTTTTATTTTAGGGCCTATTTACACAAAAACGGCATTTTGGGGGCCTGAAAAAGCAAACTTCAGGGTGTGTGTATACGACAACGATGCACTAAAAACAGACGTTGTCGAAAAGATGTCTGATCACATCTGCGAAAATGACTAAAAAGGCTGTATTATGCATACCAAGCCAGTAGATGGCGATGTGACTTTGTCAAGAAACACCCAGAAAACTCAGACCCTGACGTTACTGTTTTCACATATTCACATTTTTGTTGTTTACATGGAGATGGGAAAGGCATTGGTTTCCGGGTATCCTAATAAACTGTTGGTTTGGGCTTGAGTGACCATAGACAGAAAGACAACACGCGTGTATCAGAGTATTGGATCCGTGCATTCACTCTTAAAGTGACAGTAGCCTAATAAACCTGTGATTAGTGTTTAAACAAAAAAGGACAATGAAAAAATCACTGACTGTTTTTCTCTATGTTTAATTTTTACAACTGTCCTGTATTATTTTACAATTGATTAATTTATTTAATGTCTCTACCTGAAAAAAATGTCTTGTCTTTAATAATGTTTTACATTTTTCACCGATCAGGCATAGCATTATAACCACTGACAGGTGAAGTAAATAACCCTGATAATCTCGTCATCACAGCTCCTGTTAGTGGGTGGGATATATTAGGCAGCAAGTGAACATTTTGTCCTCAGAGTTGATGTGTGTGAAGCAGGAGAAATGGGCAAGCGTAAGGATTTGAGCGAGTTTGGCCAGATTGTGACGGCTAGACGACTGGGTCAGAGCATCTCCAAAACTGCAGCTCTTGTGGGCTGTTCCCGGTCTGCAGTGGTCAGTATCTATCAAAAGTGCTCCAAGGAAGGACCAGTGGAGAACCGGCCACAGGGTCATGGGCGGCCAAGGCTCATTGATGCACGTGGGCAGCGAAGGCTGGCCCGTGTGGTCCGATCAAACAGACGAGCTACTGGAGCTCAAACTGCTCCAGAAGTTAATGCTGCTTCTGATAGAAAGCTGTCAGAATACACAGAGCATCTCAGTTTGTTGCGTATGGTCCAGTCAGGGTGACCTCTGACCCCTGACCCCGCCGAAAGCACCAACAGTGGCACGTGAGCATCAGAACTGGACCACGGAGCAATGGAAGAAGGTGGCCTGGTCTGAGGAATCACGAGTTCTTTTACATCACGCGGATGGCCGGGTGTGTGTGTGTGGCTTACCTGAGGAACAAATGGCCCCAGGAGGGAGGCCCCACCTCACAACTTACAGCACTTAAAGGATATGCTGCTAACATCTAGGTGCCAGATGGCTACCACAGCACACCTTCAACTAGCCAGGGCTGTTTTGGCAGCAAATGCAGGACCAACACAAAATTACGATTTTGTGGTAAAATTATGGTAACACTTTAGTATGGGGAACACATATTCACTATTAACTACGACTTTTGCCTCAATAAACTCCTAATTTACTGCTTATTAATAGTTAGTAAGGTAGTTTTTGTAGCGTTTAAGTTTAGGTATTGGGTCGGATTAAGGGATGTAGAATAAGCTCATGCAGAATAAGGCATTAATATGAGTTTTATAAGTGCTAATAAACAGACAATATCCTAGTAATATGCATGATAATAAGCAATTAGTTAATATTTAATAACTGAACCCTAAAATAAGGTGTGACCAAAATTATGTATGGTTGGTAAATTCTCTTAAGTCACCGGCCATTGGGAAGTGTGGGTAAAGATTAGTGTTCAAATGAACAATAAACCCCTCACTTACACACACGCTGAATCATACCTTGTCTAAGCATTGAGCTAAAGTTATTTATGAACTTTTATTAACATTTTCTATCTTGCCACTTTTCCTGATTGAATCGACAGGCATTGAAATAGTTTTGGGAGCATCTGCCAGCTTTATACATCAGTGAGTGTGTGTGCCGATGACGCTGATGTCTCTAAAGTTATTGCTCTTACTCGCCTGTCTGAGCCATTTCCAGATTGTCAGTAACAATAAACATTAGCATCACATAGTTTTGCTCTCAAGGATATTTACGATGCAGATATGCCGTCCATTAGCATAGCTAGCTCCTGGCTGAAATCCACACATCTGGGCGGAAATAATTTACTAGTCATTTAAGTTATCTCACCAGCAGGCCGTTTCCATTTATTTGGCAAATGAAGAGGAGCAAGACATTCAAAGCAGCAGTGCAGATGGTCAAATTAGACTCCATTTTGAAATAGCATTTGAGAAACATATTGTGATGGCTAATATAATGTAATGTGGCCAGTTAGATTAGTCGACAATGAGTCCATAAGTGACGTATTGGATGACAACAAGGACGCTAACACAACTGAAAGTGTGTGGTAATAATGTCCGGTTTGAGTCTGATGTTTGCCAGCTGAATAAACTGCATTTTATGACCACAATAAATGATCTTGGACACATGAAATTATTATTAATTTAATTTAACTTAACTGTCACTGTCCCACAGGCGGGATGCTTGGGGCTCTTTTTTTGACGACTTTTTTTCATATCCTATATTTTAGTAATCATCATAAATTAGGTATCGTTCGAAAGCTAACAAACTCAAAATTCATCCTGTGAAAACCGTTTTAAAATCAAATGTTGAGTTACCATGGAAACGGTACTCGAATTTCTTCTAGCAGGCTCCTCCCCCTAGTGGGCGGTGCCATGTTTCATATTACAAAATATAATCAAAATCTTCCCCGATCTTAACAAAACACACACAGTCGGAAAGGTCTGAGTGACAAGGTTCCATTTTTGGTTACTGTTCCATGATGGAAGTGATATTTGGACAGACATTTACAGGAAAATTGATTTAAAAAACATAAATGGAATGTGGTGTGTTTGGTACAGCGCCTAAACAAAATCTCATGGGATCTTTAATTTTTGTGATATTAACTTAAAATTTGGAACACAGCTTGGTTAGACATATGGCTTTGATTTTATAGTAATTTAAGAGGTATTTGTTGTTGTATTTTTTGAATTATTTTTGGTAAAATATATATTTTATATATAAAAAAAATATTTAGTAGAGTATTTTTTATTTACAGTTAAATTAAACTTCCATAACATTGGAACTGAATTCATACTTTCATATTTTGAATTGCTTTCACTTCAGCAATAATCTGCCGAGTGTCTTCTTTAAAACAAGACCAAACTTAGGTTTATATTCCAAAGCATTCATGAATTGCAGCCCTTTGAGTTTGGATAGTGCATTTTCATGTCTATTCTCAAAAGAGTTAAGACAGTTAAGGGGTTAATCACTTTATAATGTACTTTATATCATACATTCGGACTTTTTCGTCAGAATTGGAGGATAAAAAGTTGCAATTACCTTATTTATTTTTCATTCTGTGACGGAAACAAGTTTCCACAAAGACCATGTGATGATGTAATAGGTAAAATAAATAACCATTGAATGCACTGAATGCTTTTTAAAAAATAAAATAAAATCAGAATCCTTAAATCAAACTCTTTCCATCACTATAGTGTGTGTGGTGTAGTTTGCATCAGCAAAAAGCACACTGGAACTTACATGATGCAACACTAAAACCACAGTTTCACAGAGCCAGTCTGGTCCACACTGCAGCTCATTTTGGCCTGAGGAAAATAATATTATACACACATAACTGAGATAACAAAATATAGTATAGCATACAGCTCTGCATGTGGACGTATATTTTAATTGCTACTAAGTGCTTCACACAAAAACCCTTTAAAGACTTGAGCTCATTAAACTTGAAGTACCAGGGTGTGTTCTCAAGGCATGACATTTTACATTCAATTTGTGTTCATATCGTTATATTTTTTCTTGCATGGCAACATTCTAGCATTTTTTCAATATGCTTTCTTGTCTGTTCTTGTCATCAGATTGGAGAAACTTGAAACAACCAAGTATCCCAGAATGCATCTCGCACCAACCAGCAATGGCGGATGAGAAAACCCTCATCATTTTCAAAATACTACTGTTGGTGTGTCACGAAATTTCCATTTTTTTTGGAATGTAGTTGTTTAAAGGGGACCTATTATGCAAAATTGACTTTTATATGGTCTTTGAACATAAATGTGTGTCGGCAGTGTGTGTACACAAAGATACTATAATAATAAATACTCTTTTTTAATCCCCATAAATCATAAGCAGTGTCTCAGAACAAGCCGTTTGCAGATTCTAGCAGTGTGATGTCACATTGCACAGGCCCCGCCCACGACTGCTTACAGACCCCTGCCTATTAGCATAGACTCTGCCCTGAATTGCTTACAGACTCCACCCTATTAGCATAGACTCCGCCCTGAATTGCTTACAGACTCCACCCTATTAGCATAGACTCCGCCCTCAATTGCTGACAGACTCCACCCTATTAGCATAGACTCCGCCCTGAATTGCTTACAGACTCCACCCTATTAGCATAGACTCCGCCCTCAATTGCTGACAGACTCCACGCTATTAGCATAGACTCCGCCCTCAATTGCTGACAGACTCCACCCTATTAGCATAGACTCCGCCCTGAATTGCTTACAGACTCCACCCTATTAGCATAGACTCCGCCCTCAATTGCTGACAGACTCCACCCTATTAGCATAGACTCCGCCCTGAATTGCTTACAGACTCCACCCTATTAGCATAGACTCCGCCCTCAATTGCTGACAGACTCCACGCTATTAGCATAGACTCCGCCCTCAATTGCTGACAGACTCCACCCTATTAGCTGTGTGGTACTTAGAGCTGGTACTTCTCAGACACATTCTGGGTGAATTCTATTACATCTTGTAAAAAAGGGGCATAATAGATCCCCTTTAAACTGCAAATCTGGGGTCAATTTATAAAGAAAGTTTGCTTTTGTTTTCAGAGTTGTAAGGATTACTTTGACGTGATTTGAAGATTGACAATAAAAGTTCCCACCTACAATAACAGGCAGAAAACTATAGCAAGTCTGAATACATACAGTAAGTGAATATGCCCATTGGCAACATATCTACATTTCAAACCATCTGATGCTATGAGATACATTTCAGAGAGAACAGGCAATTTATGCCCGAGAAAGAGGATAGAACAAGAGAATTCGGCAGAAGAAAAAGGGACGAGGGCTTGAGAAGATATAGAGATAAAGAGAGAGGTTGTGCGGTCCTTGTTTAGCAAAAACCTCATCTCCAGGTTGTTGGTAAACAAAGTCAAGGTTGTGTGTGTTGTGGCTTCACAAATCATCAACAAGGCATTTTCGCCCACAGGACTGCTGCATAATTGGAGTTTTTAGAGTTTTTCCCTTTTCACACCATTCTTTGTAAACCCTAGAAATGGTTGTGTGTGAAAATCCCAGTAACTGAGCAGATTGTGAAATACTCAGACCGGCCCGTCTGGCACCAACAACCATGCCACGCTCAAAACTGCTGAAATCACCTTTCTTTCCCATTCTGACATTCAGTTTGGAGTTCAGGAGATTGTCTTGACCAGGACCACACCCCTAAATGCATTGAAGAACTGCCATGTGATTGGCTGATTAGCTAATTGCATTAATGAGAAATTAAACAGGTGTTCCAAATAATCCTTTAGGTGAGTGTATCTATATTTAAAACCTTCTGATGCTATGAGACACATTTCAGAGAGTACAGGCAATTTATGCCCGAGAAAGAGGATAGAACAAGAGAATTCGGCGGAAGAAAAAGGGACGAGGGATTGAGAAGATGTAGAGATAAAGAGAGAGGCAGCTGTGTGGTTCTCATCTCCAGGTTGTTGGTAAACAGAGGGTGGCCAGCGCGTGCTGTGAAGTCTGATTAAAAGCTGACCGGGGAACTCATTCACGCCTGTGGGACGCTATCGCACCGCCTGCACCTGTGTATCGCACGCACGCACACACACACACACACACACACACACACACACACACACACATGTTGGTCTATGTGGTTTACAGGGACTCTCCATAGGCGTAATGGTTTTTAAACTGTACAAACCGTATTTTCTATCCCCTTACACTGCCCCTAAACCTACCCATCACACACACACACTGCCCCTAAACCTACCCATCACAGGAAACATTCTGCATTTTTACTTTTTCAAAAAAACATAATTTAGTATGTTTTTAAGGCCATTTGAATTATGAGGACATTTGATATGTCCTCATAAACCACATTTATAGTGTAATACCAGTGTAATACCCATGTAGTTATACAAAATTGTGTCCTCATAAACCACATAAACAGGCTCACACACACACACACACACACACACACACACACACACACACACACACACACACACACACACACACACACACACACACACACACACACACATGTTGGTCTATGTGGTTTACAGGGAGGTTCTCCATAGGTGTAATGGATTTTATCCTGTACAAACCGTATTTTCTATCCCCCTACACTGCCCCTGCCCCTAAACCTACCCATCACACACACACACACACACACAGCCCCTAAACCTACCCATCACAGGAAACATTCTGGATTTTTACTTTCTCAAAAAAACTCCTTCTGTGTGATTTATAAGATGTTTTCCTCATGGACAAGGACAAGGATTTCGGATATTGCCATCTTTGTGGGGACATTTTGTCCCCATAACGTAGGGATTACCAGCCCCCACACACACACACACACACACACACACACGCACACACATATAAATTTAATCACCTAAGTCTGCACACAAGCATACGCACGTGATATCGAAGAAAGACATGGATAACACAAAGGAAGGGAGAGAAAAGAAAAGAGGAGTGGTGAAGGAAGACACTGGAATCCACACTGCAAAAAAATGCTCTTCTTACTCAGTCATTTTGTCTTGTTTCCAGGCCAAATATCTAACAATTCTTAAATCAAGATGCTTTTACTATAAGTAAAATGACATAAGATATTTTGTCTTGTTTTGTTGAAAATAAAATCTAAATGAGTTTTTACTTAAAACAGGCAAAATTATCTAATGGGGTGAGAAAAATAATATTGTTTCTGCTTGAAATCTTGTTTCTTGTCTCCGTCTCAAGCAGAAATGAGATTATTTTTCTCACCCCATTAGATAATTTTGCCTGTTTTAAGCAAAAACTCACTTCATTTTGATATTTTTCCCCAGAAAACAAGAAAAAATATCTTATGTCATTTTACTTAATGCATTTTGATGTACGAATATTTAGATATTTGGACTGGAAACAAGAAAAAATACTGAATAAGAAGAGCATTTTTTTTGCAGTGCACTAGAGAAAGTACTAGAAAGGATCAAAGGATGCTATTCTGACGCCGAGATTGGATTGCGTGTGCTTTAAATATGATTGTATAAGACTTCAAGAAGCTCTTTCTGATAGTGTGTTTTAATCTAATCGAGTTTCAGGACTGGTGCAGATAGAGAGAAGAGCGGCCTGATTCCTCCGAGTCTTTATTGATTCAATCAAAAGGAAATCAATGTGGTCTCAATGAGAGCTCTTGTGTCTCTCTCAACAGCCTGATTGATTCATCAAAGAACAATACGTGCAAATTAGCCTTTTTTCTTCTCCTCTATTCTTAATTCCATGTCTTCTGTCTCAGTACATTTTTCAAGGGCTTTGTAACTTTAAACAAAGGAAATAAAGTTGATTACAACTGAGGAGATCTTTGAGAACTTATGCTTGTGTTTTACAGATCATAATGACAGTTCAGCGGCCAATATTCTCAGTTACCTAAAGCAAGAGATGAAAGCAGCAAAAGAAAAAAGTGTTGAATTGGTTTGAGAAGGATCCTTACTCCTGGTAAAACTACTATTACACTCAAACTCTCGTAGTTTATTGCTTTTATAAAATGGCAACAGCAATATGTGAGCTGAAGCACAACAGCAGTCATAATCTCACAGGTTTATCTGTGGCAACACTCAACAATACATGTTATGGGTCAAAATTATCAATTTTTCTTTCATGCCAAAAATCATTAGGATATTAAGATCATGTTCCATGAAGATATTTTGTACATTTCTTACCTTGATGTATTATAATAAATGTATTATTAGTAGGGGTGTCCCCGACTAAGGATTTACACATTCGAATCTGAATTTTCTAATCTCTCTATGGTCGACCGATAGTCGAATCATCTATGCGTGTGTAAAACATAGACCAGAAAAAAAATAAACGGTAGGCCTATAAACGGGTTGGGAAGGGCAGGACACTAGTCAGTAGGAGGCTAAGACTATTTATTTTACTTTACACATGGCACACAGCCACCACTTTTAATAAAGTGATCAAAACTATACACTACACATTTGTAAATTAAACATTCTCTCATAACATTTAAAAGCTGCGATCGAAACACAGAACATCACACAAATATGTAAAAGAACATTTTGATAAACAAACCTAAAAAAATACCTGCCTAGAGAGGAAAAGAACACTTTGAGTGCGTTTATATACACGTTCTTAAGCCGATTGTGCCTAAAGGGGGTCGCACACCGGACTGAAGCTCAGCGCCGTGTCTCAGGATCTCACACCGGACTGAAGCTCAGCGTCGTGTCTCAGGATCTCACACCGGACTGAAGCTCAGCGCCGTGTCTCGGGTATCTCACACCGGACTGAAGCTCAGCGCCGTGTCTCAGGGATCTCACACCGGACTGAAGCTCAGCGTCGTGTCTCAGGATCTCACACCGGACTGAAGCTCAGCGCCGTGTCTCGGGTATCTCACACCGGACTGAAGCTCAGCGCCGTGTCTCGGGTATCTCACACCGGACTGAAGCTCAGCATCGTGTCTCAGGATCTCACACCGGACTGAAGCTCAGTGCCGTGTCTCAGGGATCTCACACCGGACTGAAGCTCAGCGCCGTGTCTCGGGTATCTCACACCGGACTGAAGCTCAGCGTCGTGTCTCGGGTATCTCACACCGGACTGAAGCTCAGTGCCGTGTCTCAGGGATCTTACACCGGACTGAAGCTCAGCGCCGTGTCTCAGGATCTCACACCGGACTGAAGCTCAGCGTTGTGTCTCAGGATCTCACACCGGACTGAAGCTCAGCGCCGTGTCTCAGGATCTCACACCGGACTGAAGCTCAGCGCCGTGTCTCGGGTATCTCACACCGGACTGAAGCTCAGCGCCGTGTCTCAGGATCTCACACCGGACTGAAGCTCAGCGCCGTGTCTCAGGATCTCACACCGGACTGAAGCTCAGCGTCGTGTCTCAGGATCTCACACCGGACTGAAGCTCAGCGTCGTGTCTCGGGTATCTCACACCGGACTGAAGCTCAGTGCCGTGTCTCAGGGATCTTACACCGGACTGAAGCTCAGCGCCGTGTCTCAGGATCTTACACCGGACTGAAGCTCAGCGTTGTGTCTCAGGATCTCACACCGGACTGAAGCTCAGCGCCGTGTCTCAGGATCTCACACCGGACTGAAGCTCAGCGCCGTGTCTCGGGTATCTCACACCGGACTGAAGCTCAGCGCCGTGTCTCGGGTATCTCACACCGGACTGAAGCTCAGCGCCGTGTCTCAGGATCTCACACCGGACTGAAGCTCAGCGCCGTGTCTCAGGATCTCACACCGGACTGAAGCTCAGCGTCGTGTCTCAGGATCTCACACCGGACTGAAGCTCAGTGCCGTGTCTCAGGATCTCACACCGGACTGAAGCTCAGTGCCGTGTCTCAGGATCTCACACCGGACTGAAGCTCAGCGCCGTGTCTCAGGATCTCACACCGGACTGAAGCTCAGCGCCGTGTCTCAGGATCTCACACCGGACTGAAGCTCAGCGCCGTGTCTCGGGTATCTCACACCGGACTGAAGCTCAGCGTCGTGTCTCGGGTATCTCACACCGGACTGAAGCTCAGCGCCGTGTCTCGGGTATCTCACACCGGACTGAAGCTCAGTGCCGTGTCTTGGGTATCTCACACCGGACTGAAGCTCAGCGTCGTGTCTCGGGTATCTCACACCGGACTGTAGCTCAGCGCCGTGTCTCAGGATCTCACACCGGACTGAAGCTCAGCGCCGTGTCTCGGGTATCTCACACCGGACTGAAGCTCAGTGCCGTGTCTCGGGTATCTCACACCGGACTGAAGCTCAGCGCCGTGTCTCAGGATCTCACACCGGACTGAAGCTCAGCGCCGTGTCTCAGGATCTCACACCGGACTGAAGCTCAGCGCCGTGTCTCGGGTATCTCACACCGGACTGAAGCTCAGTGCCGTGTCTCAGGATCTCACACCGGACTGAAGCTCAGCGCCGTGTCTCAGGATCTCACACCGGACTGAAGCTCAGCGCCGTGTCTCGGGTATCTCACACCGGACTGAAGCTCAGCGCCGTGTCTCGGGTATCTCACACCGGACTGAAGCTCAGCGCCGTGTCTCGGGTATCTCACACCGGACTGAAGCTCAGCGCCGTGTCTCGGGTATCTCACACCGGACTGAAGCTCAGCGCCGTGTCTCGGGTATCTCACACCGGACTGAAGCTCAGCGCCGTGTCTCGGGTATCTCACACCGGACTGAAGCTCAGCGCCGTGTCTCGGGTATCTCACACCAGACTGAAGCTCAGCGCCGTGTCTCGGGTATCTCACACCGGACTGAAGCTCAGCGCCGTGTCTCGGGTATCTCACACCGGACTGAAGCTCAGCGCCGTGTCTCGGGTATCTCACACCGGACTGAAGCTCAGCGCCGTGTCTCGGGTATCTCACACCGGACTGAAGCTCAGTGCCGTGTCTCGGGTATCTCACACCGGACTGAAGCTCAGCGCCGTGTCTCGGGTATCTCACACCGGACTGAAGCTCAGCGCCGTGTCTCGGGTATCTCACACCGGACTGAAGCTCAGCGCCGTGTCTCGGGTATCTCACACCGGACTGAAGCTCAGCGCCGTGTCTCGGGTATCTCACACCGGACTGAAGCTCAGCGCCGTGTCTCGGGTATCTCACACCGGACTGAAGCTCAGCGCCGTGTCTCGGGTATCTCACACCAGACTGAAGCTCAGCGCCGTGTCTCAGGATCTCACACCGGACTGAAGCTCAGCGTCGTGTCTCGGGTATCTCACACCGGACTGAAGCTCAGCGCCGTGTCTCGGGTATCTCACACCAGACTGAAGCTCAGCGCCGTGTCTCGGGTATCTCACACCGGACTGAAGCTCAGCGTCGTGTCTCGGGTATCTCACACCGGACTGAAGCTCAGTGCCGTGTCTCAGGTATCTCACACCGGACTGAAGCTCAGTGCCGTGTCTCAGGATCTCACACCGGACTGAAGCTCAGCGTCGTGTCTCGGGTATCGCACACCGGACTGAAGCTCAGCGCCGTGTCTCGGGTATCTCACACCGGACTGAAGCTCAGCGTCGTGTCTCAGGGATCTCACACCGGACTGAAGCTCAGCGCCGTGTCTCAGGATCTCACACCGGACTGAAGCTCAGTGCCGTGTCTCGGGTATCTCACACCGGACTGAAGCTCAGTGCCGTGTCTCAGGATCTCACACCGGACTGAAGCTCAGTGCCGTGTCTCAGGATCTCACACCGGACTGAAGCTCAGCGCCGTGTCTCAGGATCTCACACCGGACTGAAGCTCAGCGTCGTGTCTCAGGATCTCACACCGGACTGAAGCTCAGCGTTGTGTCTCGGGTATCTCACACCGGACTGAAGCTCAGCGTCGTGTCTCGGGTATCTCACACCGGACTGAAGCTCAGCGCCGTGTCTCAGGATCTCACACCGGACTGAAGCTCAGCGTCGTGTCTCGGGTATCGCACACCGGACTGAAGCTCAGCGCCGTGTCTCGGGTATCTCACACCGGACTGAAGCTCAGCGTCGTGTCTCAGGATCTCACACCGGACTGAAGCTCAGTGCCGTGTCTCAGGGATCTCACACCGGACTGAAGCTCAGCGCCGTGTCTCAGGATCTCACACCGGACTGAAGCTCAGCGCCGTGTCTCAGGATCTCACACCGGACTGAAGCTCAGCGCCGTGTCTCAGGATCTCACACCGGACTGAAGCTCAGCGCCGTGTCTCGGGTATCTCACACCGGACTGAAGCTCAGCGCCGTGTCTCAGGATCTCACACCGGACTGAAGCTCAGCGCCGTGTCTCAGGGATCTTACACCGGACTGAAGCTCAGCGCCGTGTCTCGGGTATCTCACACCGGACTGAAGCTCAGTGCCGTGTCTCAGGATCTCACACCGGACTGAAGCTCAGTGCCGTGTCTCAGGATCTCACACCGGACTGAAGCTCAGCGCCGAGTCTCAGGATCTCACACCGGACTGAAGCTCAGCGTCGTGTCTCAGGATCTCACACCGGACTGAAGCTCAGCGTTGTGTCTCGGGTATCTCACACCGGACTGAAGCTCAGCGTCGTGTCTCAGGATCTCACACCGGACTGAAGCTCAGCGTCGTGTCTCGGGTATCTCACACCGGACTGAAGCTCAGCGCCGTGTCTCAGGATCTCACACCGGACTGAAGCTCAGCGCCGTGTCTCAGGATCTCACACCGGACTGAAGCTCAGCGTCGTGTCTCAGGATCTCACACCGGACTGAAGCTCAGCGTTGTGTCTCGGGTATCTCACACCGGACTGAAGCTCAGCGTCGTGTCTCAGGATCTCACACCGGACTGAAGCTCAGCGTCGTGTCTCGGGTATCTCACACCGGACTGAAGCTCAGTGCCGTGTCTCAGGATCTCACACCGGACTGAAGCTCAGCGCCGTGTCTCGGGTATCTCACACCAGACTGAAGCTCAGCGCCGTGTCTCGGGTATCTCACACCGGACTGAAGCTCAGCGCCGTGTCTCAGGATCTCACACCGGACTGAAGCTCAGCGCCGTGTCTCAGGATCTCACACCGGACTGAAGCTCAGCGCCGTGTCTCAGGATCTCACACCGGACTGAAGCTCAGCGCCGTGTCTCGGGTATCTCACACCGGACTGAAGCTCAGCGCCGTGTCTCAGGATCTCACACCGGACTGAAGCTCAGCGTCGTGTCTCGGGTATCTCACACCGGACTGAAGCTCAGCGCCGTGTCTCGGGTATCTCACACCCGACTGAAGCTCAGTGCCGTGTCTCAGGTATCTCACACCGGACTGAAGCTCAGCGCCGTGTCTCGGGTATCTCACACCCGACTGAAGCTCAGTGCCGTGTCTCAGGGATCTCACACCGGACTGAAGCTCAGTGCCGTGTCTCAGGATCTCACACCGGACTGAAGCTCAGTGCCGTGTCTCAGGATCTCACACCGGACTGAAGCTCAGTGCCGTGTCTCAGGGATCTCACACCGGACTGAAGCTCAGTGCCGTGTCTCAGGATCTCACACCGGACTGAAGCTCAGTGCCGTGTCTCAGGGATCTTACACCGGACTGAAGCTCAGTGCCGTGTCTCAGGATCTCACACCGGACTGAAGCTCAGCGTCGTGTCTCGGGTATCGCACACCGGACTGAAGCTCAGCGCTGTGTCTCAGGATCTCACACCGGACTGAAGCTCAGTGCCGTGTCTCAGGGATCTTACACCGGACTGAAGCTCAGTGCCGTGTCTCAGGATCTCACACCGGACTGAAGCTCAGCGCCGTGTCTCGGGTATCTCACACCAGGCAGACGTGAACTACGCGCCGTGCGTGAGCTCAATTTTGAATCACTGTACGATGAGTGTATCTTGTAGCACAGGGTGAGATCAGTATGTACATTCACGATTTGAGGGAAATATACATTTAATCGCCGCGGACAGGCGTCGAATGCCGTCGTCGGTTTATACGGGGCGCAACACGTCTTTATAACACTAATATTGAGCACACCCGTATTGTCAAAATGGTATAATCCTTGTTTCATAACACCCGCGAAGATTCGACCATGAGATCAGTGGTCGAATCCGGTCCTGCATATCGAAGGCATCGAATCTTCGACTATTAGGGGTCACCCCTAATTATAAGTAGTGATATGCATTGCTGAGGACATAATTTGGACAACTTTAAAGGAGATTTTCTCAATATTTCATTTTTTTTGCGCCCTCAGATTTTCAAATAGTTGTATCTCGACCAAATATATTTCAAAAATTAAAAAAATATTCAACTATTTTAAATTTAGAAAAATGGACCCTTATGACTGGTTTTGTGGTCCAGGGTCACATTATGGCAAAACAGATTCATTAAATACATAATTTAATGTATAATATTAATGATAATATGGTAACATGGCCAATCATAAAAAAAATACTGTTTTGGGTCAAATATGGACAAACCCAACAGTTGGGTTACAACTTTCATTTAAAAATTTAACCCAACAACTTAGTTTGTTCATATTTGAACCAAATTTGGGTTGTGGTAACATTTTGGTTTTCTGATCGCAAAACATCAATGCACCGGCAATTCCTCATTATATGACTTAAACCAGATCATCAGCCACTATGAGCATTGAAAGGTGACATGGGCATTGATTGATTTCCTAATGACTTATTTTTCTCACAAGGCAACATTGAATACACACAAGCACACAGACATTAACCTTCATCTTATTTACACATTGTGTGCTTAGTTGAAATGAAAGCAGGCGTTTGACCATGATCAGGCCATTGTGAGCTCATCTTTCAGTGTTTTAGGGTGCTTTCACACTTTTTTTTTCAGCACTTTTGGTGCACTTTTTGGTACCCGAGTCCGTGAAAAATCAAACTCGGGTTCGATCCAGGCAATCGAACCAAGTGTGAAAGCACACGTAAGGGATAGTTCAGCCAGAAATGAGCCTGTGATGTTTATCTGCTGACCCCCAGAGCATCATAGGTGTGTTTGTTTCTTCAGGAGAACACAAATGAAGATTTTTAACTCAACCGTTGCTGTGTGTAGGTCATATAATGATGTGAATGGGTAACAGTTGAGAGCAAAAAAAAAAAAAAAACATGCCTAAACAACATGCACAAACCCTGCAGCTCGTGGAGACACATTGATGTCTTAAGACACGAAACGATCGCTTTCTGCCAGAAACACAACAGTATTTGGGTTATTTTTTACCTCATATCAGACGAATCTCATCTAGTGTTCCCATCCGCTTTTATTTCCGTCTGGTAAGGTCAAACTGGCGCGATATCATATATATATATATAGATTCATCATTTGTGCCTGTGCGGATCGGCCGAATGAGGCGTCTACATAAATATATATCTATGATCGCTAGGGTTGGGAACCGAGAACCGGTTCTTATGCAGAACCGATACTGATTTTTGAAAAATACCGGAACTGCGCGAAATTCCTGAGTGTTGGTTCCGAAAACGGTTCTGGGGCAATGTGTGTGCGAAGCACTGGGAGCATAGCCGCGAGCTCTCGCTCTCGCGCGCTCTCTCTCTCGCTCTCTCTCTCTCGCGCTCTCTCTCTCTCGCTCGCTCTCTCTCTCTCTCTCTCTCTCTCTCTCTCTCTCTCTCTCTCTCTCTCTCACTCACACACACACACACACACACACACACACACACACACACACACACACACTCACACACACACACACACACACACACACACACACACTCACACATTGTCCTAGCGCTGCCGCCTCCTTTCCCCTCACGTCACTTTTTTAAAATCCCCCACAGCGTGAGTCCCGCAAACGCGGCGCCGAGGAGCTTGTTTGTAATCCGAGGACAATAGCTCATTAGTTTCGAAATGGTTTGGGTACATGGTGATCGCGTTGTAAATAAAGGCATTTGTCTAGCGTTATGAGCTTATTTGAAACATTGCCGCGGCTCATTTGAGAAAATGACAGCTCTGAAGAGACGCCGCTTTAGTTCGAGGTAAGTTAGTGCTAACAATAATAAAGAAAGACGATCAACACCTTATGTGTTACCACTGAAATGTATATATATATATTTTTCCAAATGTAAGCCCATCTTATGCGGAATGCACGCTTCATACTGTCGTCTGCTCTGGCTCTAACTGTTTACTTTTTGCAAACCTTGTGAGCGCGCAAACGCTGTGACCTTGCGCCAAATTATGAAAAATTGAGCGCGAGGGATATGTTCACTTCACACAAAAACATTTTGTAATGAGACGGCTAACTGTAGTAGCGTTTAGTCCACTGTCTATAATAGCCTAATTTAGAGATCACTTTTTTTTTTTTAACCGACAACTTTGATCGGCTAACGTTGATACGGTCAACCATGGGTCAAACGGTCATCGGTTAACATCCCTAAAACAGAGAGAGAAAATGTAATAAGACTATTTCAGAGGTGTTAATTTGAACATGTTTATTTAAATTTCCATAAATTCCATATGGCTCGATTAATCCTGTAATATATGTATAGAACAGGACTTTTTTTTTTGACATTGCCAACCTGTAAATTCATTTGAGAGCAAGTAATAAACACAAAAAAGGATTGTTTAAAGTTGCGTATTGTGCCTTTTTCCTTTACCACTATTTGTTTAATAATTTTAATGGAACCGGAATCGGAACCGGAACCGGAAAATTTCTCACGATTCCCAACCCTAATGATCGCGCCAGTTTGACCTCACCAGACGGAAATAAAAGCGGACGGGAACACTAGATGAGATTCGTCTGATATGAGGTAAAAAAAAATAACACAAATACTGTTGTGTTTCTCACAGAAACCGATCGGTTCGTGTCTTAAGACATCAGTGTCGTCACGAGCAGCAGGCTTTTTGTGCATGTTATCTAAAGGCGGGCGTACACGGTGCAATTTTTGCTGTCGTACGAACTCACAGACGTTTTTTTTTTTCTCGGGAGAAATCGCGTGGACATCGTGGATGCTCATATGGTCGCGGCTCGCACCGTGTGAGAGGAAATGCGAAACGAGCCGAGCCCGTTAAGAGCACCTCCCGACCTTATGATCATTTTTAAACATGTTTAAAAAGTTCGGGGAGTCGGCCCGATTTTTACCAGCATATGACCGTTCCCTATTGCCAAATCATGCACAAGCACGTCACATAGGCTCAATCTATGAGTATTATTAGCTCAGTGGCTGCAAACATACAGTGTTCACACACACACACACACACACACACACACACACACACACACACACACACACTCTCTCTCTCTCTCTCTCTCTCTCTCTCTCTCACGTGCACCCTTCTCTCTCCCTCTGGTTGTTTCGGTTAAAAGGAATGGCTACTGTTCTCTGCTTTTCAACAAATCATTTTCACACATTTTTTCTTTATTTTTTGTATCTGAAGCTATAGCAGCAACACTGAAAGCTCCGGTGTCTGTGTTTAACACGAAAGCTCATGTGATCGCGGCCGGCTCGCGGTGCAAACAGACATGCCGTGTACCAGCTGATTTGATGCGATGATCAAATTAAACGACTCGTAGCGTCTGCAATATCTCACGACCTCCCGAGTGTCCGAATTTCACGGTGTACACCCGCCTTAAGCATGTTTTTTTGTTACTCTCATAGAAATACACCCCATTGACACGCATTATACGAGCAACGGCTGAGTTGAAAATCTTCATTTGTGTTCTGTAGAAACAAACACACCTATGATGCCCTGGGGGTCAGCAGATAGACATCACAGGCTCATTTTGGGTCAACTATCCCTTTAAAGGCATTTCACAGTTAAAAAGTCTTCCACTCTGAGACTAAAACAAATAGATACAACTGAAAGGGTATCTCAGTGCAGATGCACCGGCTCTATCTCTGGCTGAGTGAATGGACAAGGCCGCTGGCTCAGTGCACCTGCAAACCGCTTTCTCTGGCCTCTGTTGTGCTCATCACAATCCCTCGCTCGCTCTCGTTCTCCATCGCACCCGAGTCAAGGCTATCTCTCCCTGCACTATTCTACCATTCACTCTCTCTGTCTCGCTCCCTCATAACCTTCAATTGGTTGTGGACAGGACACAATCAACCTGCAGACACGTTACTAACACTGACTCATTAAAGCCATTGAATACGGACAAGTAAAGCTAGCAAATAACCCATTCAGTACTGAATATGGCTCTATAGCTGCGGTTACAGCAAGACCCAGTGTTTGAAAAACGTTGGTTTAAGGTTAAAATGTACTGCATGTATTGTGTGCTTATTTTTCTGGAAAAACCAAATAATATCATGCTTATCATGTTTTCTTATTCACAACACTGTAAAAACATATTTCAAAAATAATTTACCTGCCTTAAAATTTTGAGTTCATTGAAATTAAAAATTTGAGTCAATACAATTAACTTTTTTTGAGAATTTACAACCTTTATTCAAATATTATTAAAAGATTTTGTAAGCATTTTGGGTAAGTGTGTGTGTTTTATTTGTGATGACGAAGCCAAATTGTGCTATTTTCATGATTTATCACATTTTTTATCGTGGTTCAGATACAATAATATTTTGGGCCCTATTTTAACGATCTGAAACGCAAGAGTCAAAGCGCGAAGCACAAGTAACTTTGTGGGCGGGTCTCGGTGCTGTTGCTATTTTCCCGGCGGGATAAATGGCTCTTGCAGAATCTAAAATGGGTTGGTCTGAAGTAGCTTCATTATTCATAGGTGTGGTTTGGGCGTAACGTGAATAAACCAATCAGAGCGCCATCCAACATTCCCTTTAAAAGCAGCTGCGCAAGTTCATTATGGGTTGCTATTATTATGGCGTATTTACCAGACGCACGCCAGGAGCGGTTCACAGCCGAGGAGACTGATGTTCTTGTAAGAGCAGTGAAAGACAGAGGAGTTGTGTTGTATGGGGATGGGAGAAACAAACCCAAAATAGCGTCGGTTAAACAGGCGTAGGTTAAACAGTTTTTTTCAGTTTTTCAGTCGATTTTTTTTCCTGGTTCTTGACGGACAAACCAATCTGTCAGATGTCCTTATATACAGATATGTCTGGCCACTATTGGGCAAACAGGTCTGATCCTTAATTACTACAATTAGCCTGAATAATTGGTAAGCTAGATTTATGCCTATTTTTTCACATCTTCGTGGCACACCACAATGATTTCCGTCATCTCGTGTTAATATTTTTTTAGTGTAACAATTTATGATTTGCAGAAATAACTGTTGCATCTGTGTAGATTACATGAGCAAAGTGTATGCGCGTTGTGCATGCTATACATTATGGTCAAGCATGCGCCCTTAAAATAGCATAATGAACAACGCGCAACGCACCGCTGACTTTAGACTGGGTTTTTTCTGGTCAGTGGCCCAATTGTTTAATGGAACAGCAAAATAGCTCCAGGGATTGTTTGCGCCGGAACACGCCTCCTTATTTGCGCTGAACCGCCCAGGGAGCGCAAGTTCATTCACTAGTTTAGCGACGTGCTTCTGTGGAGGGAAAAGCGTGCTTTGCATGGGTGCAAAATAGGAATGCGGCGGTGTACAAAGTCAATTGTGCTGGGTGCAAGATAGGGCCCTTTGAGTTTCTATTTATTAAACCAATTTCCTTCATTGTATCAACTCAAATTTTTAATTTCGATAAACTCAAAATTTCAAGGCAACCTTGCTTTTTCAAGTTAAACCAACAATATTTTTCATAGTGTAGTCAAAGTTCCCTTTCGGGGAACTCGAGCTGCGTCGAAACGCTGTGAGAACGCCTCTGCGTTAATGCGTCGTGAAGCGCCTGTAGAACCATTCCATCGGAAAAAAGATCGATCGTCGGCGTGATGACGTCATCGACCGGAAGCTATAAAACGTCCGTGAAAACAAACAGGAACTAGCTTCTGTGCCTTCAGTAAGCGATCTGTGTGAACCTGTCTGTCTATTTGGTGTTTTTGTCTGTCTATTGAAAGAGTTTTTCCACCCTTTGTTAAATATTCCATATATTTTACAAAAAAGAGAAAATAAAATAGATAGAGAAATGGCGAGCGAAAGCAGTAACTTTAAGAGGTGTGTTCATCCCTGCCCACGCTACATCACGAGTGGGGATACACACTCTCTTTGTGTTGCCTGCTTGGGAGCGCAGCATGCCCAGGCAGCCCTCGAGGGGGCTGCTTGCGAGCACTGTGAGCGTATGCCACTGAGAACGCTGCGCTCCCGCCGGGCACTCTTCGAGGAGGGTGCCTCGGCTCGTGTTCCCCGCGGCTCTGGTCCCGCTGCTGCCGAGGCAGAGCGGAGGCTGCAGTCGTGGGGTTCACAATTGGATGTTGCGGAGGGGTTTGAGACGGGCGCTGCCTTATCTCTGCCCTCACCCGCTCCATCCAGCGGTTCTTCTCGGGGCTTGGAAGCACGCATTGCGGTTTCTTCCCCCCCGAGAGAGCCGCCGGTGCTCCAACTATCCAGCTCCGAGGAGGTGGACGTTGAGAGCATCGCGACTGAAGATTCGCCACTTCAGTCTCCTGCGAGTGATGAGCTCGTTGAGGTTCTAACGCGAGCCGTGGCCAGATTAAACATTGACTGGCCCGTAGAAAGATCTGAGGCAGGAAAGAGACGTTCTAGTAAATTAGACGAAAGATTCCTGCCCGCTCGCGCTTCAGAACCTCAGCGGCGGGGCCTGCCATTCTTCCATGATTTGCACACCGAGGTGGCAACATCATGGAGGAGACCGGCATCATACCGTGTGTTCAGCCCTCAGACTACGGTCTATAGTAACATCATGGGGCTGAAGCACTACGGCTATGGGGCGATGCCAAAGGTAGAAGAGACGCTTGCGAGCCATCTCTCGCCTTCCTCGGCATCGTCCCTAAAGGCCCCGACTTTGCCCACCAGACCATTGAAAACAACGTCGGCACTGGTGGGCAAAGCGTACTCGGCGGCAGGTCAGGCTGCTGCATGCCTTCACACCATGGCAATTATGCAGGCTTATCAGGCTGACCTGCTCAGGGATCTAGATGGACGCGATGAAGTGGGGGGTGACGTCATAAATGAGCTTAGAACAGCAGCTGATATAACTCTCCGGGCCACCAAAGAGACGGCCAGATGTGTTGGCCGCTCGATGGCAGCATTGGTGGCTACGGAGAGACATTTATGGCTCAACCCCACCGAAATCAAAGAGAGGGAGAAGAGCTTTCTGCTCGACGCGCCGCTGTCTCCTGGTGGCCTCTTCGGTGACGCAGTACACACTGTCACCGAGAGGTTCCAGGAGTCAAAGAAACAAGCTGCGGCGCTGAAGCAGTTTCTCCCTCTCCGAGTCCAGGTCCCTGGGGCTGCCGCTGACATCAGGCAGCCCAAGCCGAGTACGAGCTCAGCTCACAGGGCACAACAAAAGCAGAGCGTCGCCGCTCGGGCTCCCCCTCAGCGCGGGGACCAGGGGCGGCGCTCTCAGACGAAGCCTTCGAGGGGCAGGGCTGATCTGCGGACAGTCCTGATCGCCAAGAAGGCTTCGTCGAAGCGTTCCTGACGCCAGAAGCGTCAGGACGCTGAGGGTGGTTCCCCCCGTAGGGAAACGGTGCTTACCCCTGCCTACGGTACCCGTTTCCCTACGGCACCCTCGGGGGGCCGCGCTGCCAACCCTGCCGCAATGCCGGGGCGCAGTCGGTCTCCGCGGGCCACCCGAGGGTGGTCCGCACCCCCTTCGGGGGGTCCCCGAGCAGTCAAGTCAGTTGTTCCCTGCCGGTCCGCCGCTTCAGGGCACTGTGCTTGTTGCTCAAAATACACCAGAGGCCAGCCTCGAGAGGCTGGTTCCCTTAGTAGATTTTCTAGACGAATGGAAACGTCTATCAAATATATCTCAGTGGGTCCTGCAGATAGTAGAAAAGGGGTATGCCATTCAATTCAGAAGTCGGCCACCTCCTTTCTGCGGTGTCCTACCTACAGTGGTGGGCCCGGAGCAGGCTCTGGTAATGGCACAGGAAGTAGAGACACTCCTGCAAAAAGGGGCTATAGAGAGGGTTTCCCCTCCCAGCAGGGAGTCTGGCTTTTACAGCCGTTACTTCATCGTGCCGAAGAAGGATGGGGGCTTACGCCCGATATTAGATCTGCGGCTATTGAATCGCTCGGTGGCCAAGCTCAAATTCAAGATGCTTACACTCAGACAGATTGTAGCGCAGGTCAGATCGGAGGATTGGTTTGTCACCATAGACCTCAAAGATGCGTATTTTCATGTCTCCATCCGTCCACATCACAGGAAGTTCCTGAGGTTTGCCTTCGGGGGAGAGGCATACCAATATCGTGTACTTCCCTTCGGTCTAGCACTGTCACCCCGCACGTTCACCAAGTGTGTGGATGCAGCTCTGGCGCCGCTGCGTCTTCAGGGCATCCGCATACTGAACTACATCGACGACTGGCTGATTCTAGCGAATACAGAGCAGATGGCGGTTCAGCATCGAGATGCTGTTCTCGCCCATATGTCGAAGCTGGGGTTGAGGCTGAACGCCAAGAAGAGTGTGCTTTCTCCGGCTCAGAGAACCACTTTTCTAGGTGTGAACTGGGACTCGATAATTATGCGGGCGCAATTATCGCCAACACGCATAGCGTCGATCCTGGCAGCCGCCAAAGAACAGAAGCTAGGCCGAGCCGTCACTGTGAAACAGTTCCAGAAACTGTTAGGTCTCATGGCAGCAGCGTCCAACGTGATACCTCTTGGCCTACTGTACATGAGGCCACTGCAGTGGTGGCTCAAAACACAAGGGTTCTCCCCGAGGGGAAATCCGCTCCGCACGATCAAAGTCACGCGGCGATGCCTACGTGCTCTGGTCATGTGGAAAAACCCGGGGTTTTTATCTCAGGGTCCCGTGTTGGGGGCTCATGTTCGTCGCGTAACGCTAACGACAGACGCCTCCCTCACGGGCTGGGGGGCGACCATGAGTGGTCGCTCATCCCAGGGTCTATGGCAGGAACATCAGCGGCACTGGCACATAAATCGGCTGGAGATGCTCGCAGTGTTTCTTGCATTGAAACAGTTCCTGCCCGACCTCAGGGGCCACCACGTACTAGTCAGAACAGACAACACGTCCGTGGTGGCCTATATAAATCACCAGGGGGGTCTGAGGTCTCGTCCGTTGGACAAATTGGCACATCGGATCCTCCTGTGGGCCCAAGGGAAATTGCTGTCAATCAAGGCAGTATATATCCCGGGGGCCCTAAACCAGGAAGCAGACAACCTGTCGAGACAGGGGCCGAGGCCCGGGGAATGGAGACTCCACCCAGAGGTGGTGGAGCTCCTATGGAAGGTTTATGGGAAAGCAGAGATAGACCTGTTCGCTTCGGCAGAGAACTCTCACTGCCCGCGGTGGTTTTCTCTGACCCATCCGGCTCCGCTGGGGCTGGATGCCATGGTACAGGAGTGGCCGAGGCTGCCTCTGTACGCCTTCCCCCCGATTGTTCTGCTTCCAGGAGTTCTGGAGAGGGTACGCCGGGACGGGGCCCAGGTACTCCTAGTGGCCCCGAACTGGCCGACCCGAGTATGGTTTTCGGACCTGATATCTCTCCTGGAAGGCTCTCCGATGGAGATTCCGACCAGGAGGGATCTACTCTCTCAGGCGGGCGGGAGATTCCTGCACCCACGCCCGGAGATGTGGAAACTGTGGGCCTGGCCTCTGAGGGGGCTAGGCTCATAGAGGAGGGTCTCTCGGCCGAGGTCGTAGAGACCATCCTACACTCCAGAGCTCCGTCCACGAGGAAGCTGTACGCTTTGAAATGGAGACTTTTCTCAGCTTGGTGCAGAGAACGCCAGTGGGATCCAGTTAACTGCCCGGTTGGTACAGTGCTGGAGTTCCTGCAGGAAAGGTTCTCTGCAGGGTTGACCCCCTCCACACTTAAGGTGTACGTGGCGGCCTTGGGCGCTGTCCACGTCCCTTGCAGTGGAGTGTCTTTGGGAAGACACCCTCTAATTACACGCTTCCTTCGTGGCACATTAAGGTTGAGGCCAGTTATGCACTCGAGGGTCCCGGCATGGGACTTGGCCATTGTTTTGAGGGGCTTGTCCGGACCTCCGTTCGAACCTTTGGAGGAGGTTTCGGATAAGTTCCTCACCCTGAAAACTATCTTCCTTTTGGCCATTTCATCTCTTAAAAGGATAGGAGATATTCAGTCCCTGTCAGTAGGGCCCTCATGTCTAGAGTTCGCGCCTGGGATGGTGAAAGCATTTCTGCATCCCAGGCCGGGTTATGTCCCCAAGGTTCCTACGAGCCCACGGGGCCCCATCACTCTACAAGCCTTCTGTCCTCCTCCATTCTTGACGTCAGACCAGGAAAGATTAAATCTGCTGTGTCCGGTGAGGGCACTGGATACTTATGTCCACAGAGCTGCCCTGTGGAGAAAAACTGAACAATTGTTTGTTTGCTTCGGACCCCCTAAGAAGGGGGCTCCTGTATCCAAGCAGAGGATGAGCAAGTGGGTGGCCGAGGCCATTTCACTTGCTTATGAAGCTGCCGGGCAGCCATCTCCTTTGGCTGTCCGGGCACATTCTACCAGGGGTATGGCTGCTTCTAAAGCACTTTTGTCGGGGGCTTCCCTCCATGATATATGTAACGCGGCCGGATGGTCGTCTCCTTCTACCTTCGTCAGGTTCTACGAGCTAGACCTGGCATCTACAGTAGGGGCACAGGTTCTCTCGTAACCGTGTGCGCTTCGGTTTCACACATACGAGACACTTGGTCCTATGGCGATGTGGGTATAAGCGTTCTCACAGCGTTTCGACGCAGCTCGAGTTCCCCGAAAGGGAACGTCTCAGGTTACGTATGTAACCCTAGTTCCCTGAGGGAACGAGACGCTGCGTCGCTCTGCCATACTCCCGGCGTGTCCGTGATCACTTACTTCAGGCTTTATCAGAAGTTAGTTCCTGTTTGTTTTCACGGACGTTTTATAGCTTCCGGTCGATGACGTCATCACGCCGACGATCGATCTTTTTTCCGATGGAATGGTTCTACAGGCGCTTCACGACGCATTAACGCAGAGGCGTTCTCACAGCGTTTCGACGCAGCGTCTCGTTCCCTCAGGGAACTAGGGTTACATACGTAACCTGAGACGTTTTCATGCTGAAAAAACAGCATCACTCTGCAAATATTGCTTATTGTCCGTAGCTGGTTCTATATGCAAAGTGGTTATTAGCTGGTTGTGCTGATCAATATGTATGGTCAGCTGGATTACCATCTGGTGGGGTAAAGGTCGACCTGGGAGAATTTAAACTGGTATGACCCCAACATGGTGGCCATCAATATACAGCAGCAGGTCCCAAGTGTCTAAAAACTACCAGAGGGAATGATCACACTCTAAAAAATGCTGGGTTGAAAATGGACAAACTCATAAATTGGGTTGTTTGAACCCAGTGAATGGATCCATTCAAACAACCCAATTTCTGTGTTTGTCAATTTTCAACCCAACTTGGGTTGTTTTGAACCCAGCATTTTTTCGAGTGCAGTAAAATGATATTGCATTGAGCATGGGTCGATGAAGTATCCCTTATCATTCCACAGTGAGTACCTACCAGTGGCTGGTGTTTCAAATCTAATTAGCAAAACATATCAGCCAAATAATGCGGAGATCTGCTCAATGAGTCTTTTTTATTATTTTATTGTCTTTTTTTGTTCGAAGTTGCAGCTTTCTCGCCACAAGGGTCCCTGTGGATGAGACCAGATGTTCCAGGCACTGCACTTCCCCACTCACTGCTCTAATGTAATATTCATGGCCAAGCAGGCAGACGCTTATTTATTTATTTATTTCATCATCCTGCACAACAGCAGGCCATGCACAAGGCATCCTCCTTCCTCTCCTGTTCTACTCCGTCTTTCTCACTCATCCTTAGATTTCTCCTTTCCTTTTCTTTGTTGGTCTCAAGACAACAACCTCCAAACTATTGTTCATCCATTTTCAATTCATCTTTCTTTGTAACACCTCCTTTGTCTTGATGCTGAAGGTATGATGCACCTAAAAATCTGCCATTGTGACCTTCATGTCATTTTAAACCTTTTTGTTTTCTTCAGTGGAGCACTAACACAAAATGGCTGTCGTGAAATCACCCCCTCATTCACTTTTCCCAACATTACTCCACTATAGTCCGGACACTTTTCGGACACTAGTGCGCCGGAAGGGCTGCTGCATTCGCATAGATTGTGCTGTTTAATAATCATTTGAAACTTTGCAAACTGGCAGCTTGAGTAGTAATGAAAAGCTTTATCTTGATCTCTGTCATGGAAACTATGTATAAACCCTTTAAGAGCTGGAATATAGTATCGCCCCTTTAAGAGCAGGGAATATAGTGCGGCCCCTTTAAGAGCTGGAATATAGTGTCGCCCCTTTAAGAGCTGGACTATAGTGCGGCCCCTTTAAGAGCTGGAATATAGTGTGGCCCCTTTAAAAGCTGGAATATAGTGTGGCCCCTTTAAGAGCTGGAATATAGTGCGGCCCCTTTAAGAGCTGGAATATAGTGTGGCCCCTTTAAGAGCTGGAATATAGTGTGGCCCCTTTAAGAGCTGGAATATAGTGCGGCCCCTTTAAGAGCTGGAATATAGTGTGGCCCCTTTAAGAGCTGGAATATAGTGCGGCCCCTTTAAGAGCTGGAATATAGTGTGGCCCCTTTAAGAGCTGGAATATAGTGCGGCCCCTTTAAGAGCTGGAATATAGTGTGGCCCCTTTAAGAGCTGGAATATAGTGCGGCCCCTTTAAGAGCTGGAATATAGTGCGGCCCCTTTAAGAGCTGGAATATAGTGTCGCCCCTTTAAGAGCTGGAATATAGTGCGGCCCCTTTAAGAGCAGGGATATAGTGTCGCCCCTTTAGGAGCTGGAATATAGTGTGGCCCCTTTAAGAGCTGGACTATAGTGCGGCCCCTTTAAGAAAGTGAGCTACAGTGCATCGCGCTCGGACTGCAGATCCATGTGCTCAATGAATAAACACACTTTTCTTTCTTATAGACCTGGAGTTGAAAAAAAGGTAGCTTATGTATGCTTTAACTGCACTTGTTTCAGAATAGTAATGTTCATGATAACCCTTTTCTTTCCCTATTAATGTTTGCTGCTGTATTCTTTACGTCTATCTCGATTTCTCCAACTACGGGCTACGCCACGGATCAAGCAGAAAATGTGCGCTGCGTTAATCTAATCACACGTTAATAAAATTAGTGCCGTTAAAATTAATTTGCGCTAACGCATTAATTTTGACAGCCTTAGTATAAACCCTAATAAATAATCAATTCAAACGGATTTTATTCCTGTATGATATTACGCTGTACCCACATTGGACCAGCGGTTTGGAAAATGGATGGATCTATTCTGGTCAGGCGAGGGGATTCATTTGGCATGCAACTCTCACAGTGCATTATGGGTAATCTCTAGCCGTTGAGCGTACATTTTTGCAGTGCATTATGGGATTAATTGAGAGCACTCAATAACGTCCACTATGGTTTCAGACGGCACTACAAATGCTGTATTTAAGGGTTTAGAGGCCGATTTCAGACACAGCTGATGTATTTTTTTCCCGTGCAATGCATGTAGAGGATATAAAGTGCATTGACTATATATATTCAGAGACATACAGTAGCTTTGTATGCGAAACAAACCCAATTTTAAGTTGTTATTCAATGCAAAACTGACATGACCAATGAATTTATAATAAAGAAAATGTATGGTAAATTGGTCTGTTGGTTTATGAAGGGTTAGTGGTGTAGTTCGCACCTTATTTTTCCACCGCAGATCCCATAGAGCCTGGATACTGTTTGGTATTGGCTGATAGGTTGACCTCTTAATCTCCCACCGGTGCTCATCCACATGTCCAGGCAAACTCAGGCTCCAAACACCGGAGAGAGCGCAGGGGTCTGGCCCTGTCTGAACTCAAAAGCAAAAGATATAACAAGCAGCGTATGGCACCAAGGCCACGTCTCCTGAGGAACACAAGCCCAAACCTGCTTGGTGGTGGTGGAGAGGTGAAGTTGAGGATGGACTCGAGGGGAAAGGTAGAGGAAGATGAAGAGAAGAGGGCTGGAAAAGGTCATTGTATCCAGGTAAAGAAATACAATGAAATAAACTAGTTACACTTTTGGGTTAAAATTATTATAACTGTTTTTTTTTTTTTAATTATGAGTTTCAACCCATGTTTGGGTCAAATATGAACAAACCCAACCATTGGGTTTAACATTTTTATTAAAAAATGTAAACCAACCATTGGGTTTGTCCATATTTGACCCAAACGTGGACAACAGTCTCCCAAAAGCGATAAAATAGGTTGTTAACGCCATTTCATGATGACTTTAACCATAGGCTGAAGGTGCTTTGGGGTCACAGTCTCTGAAGTTTACCATGAAAGCCATTTCCTTTGTATCATTGGGTTGGTCCATATTTGACCCAAACATGGACAACAGTCACCCAAAAAAGATAAAATACACACTGGGTTGCTTTAACCCAATGCTGGGTTGTTTTAACCCAATGTTGAGTCAAATATGGACTAACCCAGCAATTGGGTTGTTTTAACCCAGCGATTGGATTGTTTTTATGCTGCAGTTGGGTTAAATATTTGCTTAAGACAACCCAATCGCTGAGTTAAAATAACCCAATTGCTGGGTTAGTCCATATTTGACCCAAACATGGAGCAAAGGTCACCCAAAAAAGATAAAATAAGTTGTTAACACCATTTCAATCTGACTTTAACCATAGGCGGAAGTATCTTTTGGGTCACAGTCTCTAAAGTTTACCATGAAAGTGACCATTTGTACCAATGGGTGTTCACATATTTGGCCCAAAAATGGGGATAAAGGTCATCCTAAAGAGATAAAATAGGTTGTTAATGCCATTGCGTGATGACTTTAACCATAGGCTGAAGTATCTTTTAGGTTGCAGCCTCTAAAGTTTACCAGGAAAGTGGCCATTTGTACCATTGGGTGTTCACATATTTGACCCAAACATGGGGACAAACGTCACCCTACACTCTAAAAAATGCTGGACTAAAAACAACCCAAGTTGGTTTGAAAATGGACTAACCCAGCAATTGGGTTGTCTTAAGCAACTTTTAACTCAAACGCTGGGTTAAAACAATCTAATTGCAGAGGTTGAAACAACTAAAAATTGCTGGGTTAGTCCATTTTCAAACCAACTTGGGTTGTTTTTAACCCAGCATTTTTTAGAGTGTAAAGAGATAAAATAGGTTGTTAATGCCATTGCATGATGATTTTGACCCAGGGCTGAAGTATCTTTTAGGTCACAGTCACTGAGGTTTACCATGAAAGTGACCATTTCCTTTGTACCATTGGGTTTGTCCATATTTGACCCAAACATGGGGACAAAGGTCACCCAAAAGAGATAAAATAGGTTGTTAACACCATTTCATGATGACTTTAACCATAGGCTGAAGGAGCTTTTGTGTCACAATCTCTGAAGTTTACCATGAAAGTGACCATTTGTACCATTGGGTTTGTCCATATTTGACCCAAACATGGGGACAAAGGTCACCCTAAAGAGATAAAATAGGTTGTTAACACCATTTCATGATGACTTTAACCATAGACTGAAGGGGCTTTTGGGTCACAGTCTATAAAAGTGACCATTTCCTTTGTACCAAAGCTCAGTTTCCCACTGGAGAGCAGCGTGTTGAGAGAGAAAGAGAGATAAAACGGGGGAACACATGCAGAAACAAACAGCACAGAAACGAAAGTCCACAGAGAGCGAGGCGATGAGGTTCTTGACTGCGGTCCAAGCCGACAGCTGACAGCGGCATCAGTGACATCATGTACGAGCAGATGTGGCGGCAGCTTTCCAAAAGCCGCGCTACGATTTCCCTCCCTCTGTTTCTCTCTCCCTCCTTCCGTTTTCATCCCCTCTTCCCTTGCCCACCCCTCTCCCTCGCTCCAGCTCCACCTGTGAGAGGGATTTCACCTGAGATGCACCTGACTGCTCTCCAGTCCACACACTCTTCGCCGCTGCAGACTTCCTCTCCCCCCGCTGCATTAGCTCCTAATTACCAGCTAATAAGTCATTACTCCTGCTATGCTTGGGGGAATACGAGGGCCTACTCGTCCCATTATTAATGCTGGCTCCCACCCGACCACACCGTCCGGGTAGGTGGGATACATGTGCAAGCATTTAACTGGGAATGTGAACACACGAGAAAACCTTTAGGATGCAAATAATATGGGAATTAATAAGAATTAGGGGTACTGTTATTAGGGATTTGGGCAAAACCATAACCTACACTGCAAAAAATGCATTTCTTACTTAGTGTTTTTGTCTTGTTTCTAGTCTAAATATCTAAAAATTCTTACATTAAGAAATATTTACTGGACAAGTAAAAATTATTGTCTTGTTTTGGGAAAAAATAACTCAAAATGAAGAGATTTTTTGCTTAAAATAAGATAAATAATCTGCCAATGGGGTGAGAAAAATAATGTTGTAACACTTTAGTATAGGGAACACATATCCACTATTAACTCTGACTTTTGCCTCAATAAACTCCTAATTTACTGCTTATTAATAGTTAGTAAGGTAGTTTTTGTAGCGTTTAAGTTTAGGTATTGGGTCGGATTAAGGGATGTAGAATAAGCTCATGCAGAATAAGGCATTAATATGAGCTTTATAAGTGCTAATAAACAGACAATATCCTAGTAATATGCATGATCATAAGCAACTAAATAGTTAATAACTGAACCTTAAAATAAAGTGCTACCTATTTATCTTATTTTAAGCAAAAACTCTCTTCATTTTTAGTTATTTTTCCCCCCAAAACAAGACAATTACTTTTGCTTGTCTAGTAAATACTTCTTGTTTTAAGAGTTTTTGGAAGTTTGGACTGGAAACAAGACAAAAATACTAAGTATGAAGAGCATTTTTTGCAGTGTAAAATGTATTTGAAACAACTGATGGAACAGTAGAGCCCTACATAAGATGGACTCCATTGAAGTCTACCGGTGACTTGTGAGCATTGTAAGGTTTTTGGTTGTCAGTTATTTTCGCCTGCCAGACGATTCTGTCAACTTGCTGAATTAGGGAACCAAGCCTAATTTTGAGACCAGAATTTTACAGAGACTTTCGTGGTGGGCAAGGGATTTTTGGACCAGTGCACAATGATCAAGAACACCCTATTTGTTCAGCAATCGTGTTGCTTTATTTTTATGGTTGATTGTGTGCATCTTACGTAGGGATGCACCGCTATGAACATTTGGGCCGATACCGATAACCGATAATTCTGTATATTTGAACGCTGCACTGCAAAAAATGCTCTTCTTACTTAGTATTTTTGTCTTGTTTCTAGTCCAAACATCTAAAAATTCTTAAATCAAAAAGTATTCACTAGACAAGCAAAAGTAATTGTCTTGGTTTGGGAAAAAATAACTCAAAATGAAGAGAGTTTTTGCTTAAAATAAGATAAATAATCTGCCAATGGGGTGAGAAAAATAATCTTGTTTTCTGTTTGAATTAAGATTATTTTTCTCACCCCATTGGCAGATTATTTATCTTATTTTAAGCAAAAACTCTCTTCATTTTGAGTTATTTTTTCCCAAAACAAGACAATCATACTAGTCTAGTAAATGTTTCTTAATGTAAGAGTTTTAAGATTTTTTTGACTAGAAACAAGATGAAAATACTAAGTAAGAAAAGCATTTTTTTTGCAGTGCGATAACCGATAATTCTGTATATTTGAATGCCGATAACCGATATATTGGCCGATAAACCTAAATCCAAATTGTTTACAGAATTTTTGAGAGCCTGATTACAAAAACAAAAGTCTCACCATTAAATCCATGTCCCAAACACACAATTATGATGTTTTCATTATAATTTTATGTAGCCGATGACAAACTTGCTCTGAACTGTATTTAATATTTTTTTAAGTGATTCCAATCATATTTCAAGCAATTCAAACCCATCACAGTGAATAGTAACATCTGAAGTGTCTCAGCTGAAGGAAAGATAATACATTATTCATCAGCTTCATTGTTCTTATCACAGATCAAGAACTGTATTTCCAAAGATAGATGTTTGGGAATGTTTAATGGAGCTATGGTTTTTGGGAAATGCTGATTTGTTGAAATTTTTGGTTAATGACGGACCATGTTGGCTAACGCCTGTAACGCAGCAAATCGCCGTGAAAGAACGAGCAGCGATGAAAGCTGGCTGTGCTGTCGCCTCACGTCTAGGCCCAAAAGTTGCAGATGAATGCACCGCAAAGACTAGTCAGCGGCCAACACACTCGTTCTGTGTCTTCGTGAGAGGAAAAAACACAAATAACTGTCAGCCAATCAGAGCAATCCCTCTCACTGACTGCCCAATGCCAATTCAACATTCTCAATCAGCCAAAAATTTGCATACAGAGTCCTACTAATGCTGATTAATGATTTCAGCTTGGCGTTTCACAATGCTTTTCAGAAACAGCCTAGCAACCACATTTAGCAATGTCTTAACAACCACTAAAAAACCACCTTAGAAACCACATAACAATGCCTCGGAAAACACCCACATAATAACCAGAACACTCTAGTATTGCATCGGTGAGTTTTGCATGGGCAAGCTTCATTCACAACACAATAATGTACAAATCTAGCTTATGAACATATTGATTTCAAGTGTAGTCGTACATAAATAGCAGGTTACATTTTATGTACTCGCTTGTGTATTAAATTTCCCTGCAGTACTTCAAAATATTATCAAACATGAATACACACTCCATTTACCCAAAAAGCACTTGAAATGTAGTAGTTATGGAGGCTTTCTGGATAACAGCGTGAGTGGACGTCTTCTCATAATCCGAGTGTTTCATCCCCACTACTGTTCTGTAATGTGATACGAGTGTGTAGTATTTAGGAGAAGCCATGCTTGGCAGAGCAAATGCTGTTTATTTACAGCGCATCTCTGAAGTCGTACATTAGAAAAAAGCCTTCCAGAGGGAGGGAGGGAGGGAGAGGAGAGAGAGAGAGAGAGAGAGAGAGAGAGAGAGAGAGAGAGAGAGAGAGAGAGAGAGAGAGAGAGAGAGAGAGAGAGAGAGAGAGAGAGAGAGAGAGAGAAAGAGAGAGAGAGAAAGAGAGAAAGAGAGAGAGAGAAAGAGAGAGAGAGAGAGAAGGCAGCAGCTGTGCTGGAATTAATGTCTGCATGCCAAATTAGAAACACCATGCATCTCCGTCAGAACAAAAAAAAAGAGGGGGATGAAGAGAGGGGGGTGGACGTACAGACAGATTTCTGGCACATCCTGCGGGTGACAAGAACGCTTACCACTTACCACACGTAGAGCTAAAGAAAAACAACAATGCAAACTCTGTAATGGGGTCACTGTGTGCAAGCTAAGTCATCGCTGTGTTATATCGAACATATTACCATGCTCAGGAATTCCTGACATACTGGTTTGCATTTTAAGTGTTAAGTAGTGTGGTTTGCATCTCTAGTGCAGGTGCTATAATTAGTGTAAGAGATTTAAACAAACCCTAAGAATTAAACCACCAGAAGGAGTGACCTGAGTCTTATTAAGAGACCAGAATATAAGAGACAAACCCTGGCAGAAACCATTCAGAACCCCTTTACTCTTTCCCCGCCATTGTGCTATTAAACATCTTCTGAAAGAGAGCACAATCTACACATGCAAAGAAGATGCGGAAACAAGCGATATCATATGTAATGATATGCCGAATAGTCAAATATTCGATGCATCGATATGCAGAGCCCGATTTGACCACCAATCTCACGGTCGAATCTTTGCGGGTGTTATGAAACGAGGATCATACCATTTTGGCAATATGGGGGTGCTCAATATTTTAAAGACGTGGCGCTGAGCTGAGCTTCGCACTGCGCCTTTAAAATTCGAACACATTCAATGAGTTTACACACACTGGTGGCGGCATTCGGCGTCTGTCCGCGGCGACTCAGGAAGTTGTTTAAAATCCTGCCGCGCCACAGAGCGCCATTTTAAGGTTTTATATTAAATTTATATTATATTTCCTTCAAATCATCAATGTACTGATTTCAACCGGTGCTACAAGATACACCCATCTTGCAGCTCTTCTGTCAGAAGTCGATTCAAAATTGATTTTGCGTGTATATAATTACTAATATTATATTAACAATATTTTGTGGTGTGTGTGCGACAACAACCTTTAGGCACAATCGGCTTAAGAACGTGCATATAAACACACTCAAAGTGTTCTTTTCCTCTCTAGGCAAGGTTTTTTTTTGGTTTATTTATCAAAATGTTCTTTTATATATTTGTGTGATGTTCTGTATTTCGATCGCGGCTTTAAAATGTTATTAAAAAACGTTTTACAAATGTTTATCGACCACATTACCTTTTATTTAAACCTCAATAAGAAAGCCATTGTCAGTTCATCTGTCAGGTGGCCGGCAGTTTTAGTCGCTTTATTAAAAGTTGTTGCTGTGTGCAGTGTGTAAAGGAAAATAAAAATAGTTTTATCTTCCTGCTGACTAGTGTGGTACCCCTCCCAACCCATTCACACACACACACACACACACACACACACACACACACACACACACACACACACACACACAGAGATGGTTCGACTATCGGTCGACCATAGAAAGATTAGACAATTCTGATTCGAATGTGTAAATCCTTAGTAGGGGAAACCCCTAAAAATAACATGATCATCAACATTAAACAGCATAGAAATCAAAACTGCCTAATGTTAGTGAATTAAAAATCGACCCAAGACGAGTTAACAAACGCAATGTGTGGAACTATTCATAGGAATGGCATTGAAAAATGGGTCAAAAACACTCAAAACACCCTAACAATCAAATAGCAATGCCTTGCCCTCTAGTACATCACACCAACTGCATAACAATGAGAAGATCACAGCAGCGTACAAACATCCACTCAAAACACCAACTGCATAGCAGCACCCACACCTTACCATTCATAACACACTAGCATTAGCATTGCAACCATAGACTGCATAAAACAATGGACGTAGAGTCCGTGAGGTCGAAAACATTAGGCAGTTTGGATTTCTATGCTAATTAATGTTGATGATCGTGTTATTTTACATATGCATATGATTACATATGACATCACTTGTTTCTGCATCTTCTTTGCATGTGTTTATTTGTATGTTCCGGTGGGCGGAGCTTAGGTGAACAGACAGCAGACAAACGGCAATCCACCTGTCACTCAAAGTAACCACGCCCTTAATTATGCAGAACTTAAAGGCTTAATATAATTTAAATGGATGAGTTATAAATAAACTCACCCACTCACAGTCGTCATGAGGGGACAAATTAGCCGTATAGACCAAAGCCACTGTTTGTCCCAGGCGGTAAACGTGTTTTTCTGCTGTAAAGTTGGGCATTTTAACATGTGGGAGATACAGATTGACTCCCTTCTCTAGTGGCCAGTCGATGAATTGCATTTTAAGACCGGGGGACGTTGGCACTTGATTGCAACATGGTAAAAACCATGGGCGTCGGAAGCAAATAAAAAGTGGGTGGGTCCTCTTTCCCAGAATCTATTTTTTCTGGAGTAACGTTAGATGCCATATTTACATTAAATACAAATATACCGCCGTTTACTAAACGATTGATTGGGACAGACAAAATTATGTAAATCAGTGAGTTATAAACCATGGCTATAGTCTAGGGGTAAGAGACGCACGGCTTTAAGTTTTGACGCAAATCGATCAGAGGTTCGAATCCGCCTTTTGCCGAACTCCCTCTACTCCCTTTTCCCATCACATATCAGATCGGAAAGGCATTTAGTTTCAATAAAAATGAAGAAAATATTAGAAAAGTGGAAATAAAGCGTCAAAACGTGTTCAATAATAAGTGTTTCTCGGTTAGGGGTATAGGTATAAATGGCCTGACAAGCCAGAGCCACATCAAGATGTTTGGTCTGGAAACTCACCATTGACGGCTCAATCCGAGTGGCGGATAAACGGTTGTCTTTCAAACTCCCTCTGCACGCGATAGGATAGCGCTACACCAACCAGAGCAACGAAGGTGAAGCGGAGCTGATATATTAAACATTCGCCGTATCCGGTCGGCTAAACTCCGAACACATCTTCTCTTTTTAAGAATGACTTCAGTGCCGCTCTTTGTTCTTTTCTCAGAGAAAAGCTTAAAGGGGCGGTGAAATGCTGTTTCATGCATACTGATCTTTTTACACTGTTAAAGACTTGGAATCCCATACTAAACATAGACAAAGTTTCAAAAGTTAAGGTGGACGTTTGATGGGAGTATTTCTTTGTCAAAAATACTACTTCCGGTTAGTCATAAGTTTCGGCAAGTTTTTTGAGATCATGCGTCCCCTTTGACGTTAATGGGGGCGGAATTTCCTTGTATGGGCCTTACAGAGAGAGAGAGAGAGAGAGAGAGAGAGAGAGAGAGAGAGAGAGAGAGAGAGAGAGAGAGAGAGAGAGAGAGAGAGAGAGAGAGAGAGAGAGAGAGAGAGAGAGAGAGAGAGAGCGAAAGTAACAGGCTACGCCAATCAAAGCGCTGGCTTGTAGGATGCTGGACAGGTGATGTGCACATAACAATGTCACCAAAAAAGTGCGTTTTTGGTTGCCAGACCAAGACAGTCCTGCACAGATTCGCCAAAAACCCCGCGTTAAGGCAACAGTGGATGGAATTTGCTTTTCCGGATCAGCAACTGAGTTGCGCGAATGTTTATATCTGTTCGCTGCATTTCGGTGCCGACTGTTTCATAAACAAGGCCTAGCTCAACGCCGGATTTTCCCGATCGCCTAATGCTGAATGATGGAGCAGTCCCAACGATAAAGGTCCCAACGTTAGAACCGCAGGCGGTGAGTGAGACTGCTTCAAATGTCTGTGTTTTTTTTAGTCCGCTTACTGTCTACACAAACCACGCGTAAACACACACACACACGTGCACAACTGCACTTCCCACATGTACACCTTCAAAGACAAAAATACGACGATATAATTCAAGTATAAATATGTAAATAACACAAGCCGCTAAGCATATTATATAGTTAGTGTATAACTTGTACCACATAGAGACGTCCTGCTCTAGTCGTTTTTGCTGCTGCTCCTGTTCAACTGCAGCCTCTGGGTCTGATTCCGGATCATAGATGTATGGCTGTATCTGATTAAAAGCCATATTTTTATTTTGAATTAAGTTTTTTTCCCGCTGTTAGGGATGACACAGCTTTACGACGCACTCGACTCAACATAGCAGCAGCGCGCACACGTCATTATTTAGCTCCGCTCACACGATACGCCCCCACCCGCTCGGCTTTTTTCGGAAAGACTCGGAACAGCGCATCTTTCTCATATAATTATAAAAAAAATAAAGACTTTTCGGAGATATGCAGGATGCAATGCTACTCTATAGGTACTCAAGATTGACATGACACTGACTGAAACTGAGTGTTTCACCCCCCCTTTAACTCAAGTCTTCCAGAGTCGCGGTCAAAGCTGATTCGACAGACCGCCGTTCGCCAGTTTCTGTGTTTACTAGAAGCACACAAACGCAACTCGGCCGTCTTCATTATGGCCCCGCCCACCGACTCTATACACGATGTGATTGGCCCGGCTCAGAAGGGTATTGAGAGTTGCTAGACGACACTCGCGGGCAGATTAGATTTGCCACCGCTAGGGTGCGTCTAGATTTCTAGGCTAAGGTATAAACAGATATGTGCTGAATTAGAGACGATAAAAGTGAGTGGGTCCGATATCATTGGTCGTAAAAAGTGGGTGGGTCTTGTCCCACACACACACACAAACTACACACACACAAACTAATGGTTCTGACGCCCATGGTAAAAACAACTTGGTTTCTAAAATCTAGCTTTGTGGAAGTGAGGGCAAACACCGCTATTTTCTCCATGTAGTGTAAAAAATGAGTATCTGTGCATGCTTTTGTTGGGTGTGTGTATTTGTGCATGTGTGTGTGCACGCTTGCGTTGGTGTTTATGTGTGTGTTCCGGTGTGTGCCGGTGGGATGCGGTGACACAGTGATGGAAGAGTGCGAGTGCAGAGGTGTAGGGCCACCAGTCTGAGCTCGGCCCCTCGGGAGACGGCCCTGAATAACATTAGCAGCCACTGGATCAATAATGACTTTACAGGCTCTTTCTAATGATACCTGCAGGGCACAGGGTTACACGCCTGGGGGCACGGACCGCACTGCTCTGCAGCCATGAATACAGGGTGTGTGTGTGTGTGTGTGTGTGTGTGTGTGTGTGTGTGTGTGTGTGTGTGTGTGTGTGTGTGTGTGTGTGTGTGTGTGTGTACTTGTCTACCTATCTAACAGGGGACCTTGGCGTCGTTACACACTCACCAACAGGGGACCTCTGAGCCAAGAGGGGACATTTTTCAAGTCCCCTGTTGGTCATGCATTAAATCATGTGAAAATGAAGTAAAAAACTAAAGAAATGCTCTGGTGATTTTTTAAATGTTTGACCAAGTAAGGACCTACAGGTGTGTGTGTTTAAATCATGTTAAAATCAAGAAACAACACTCTGGTGAATTTTTAAAAATTTTGACCAAGAGGGGACCTAAGAGTGTGTGAGTGTTTAAGGCCATGCTCAGCAGCTCCCCTGTAGGCTGGAGCAGGAACTGTAATAGCCCTTAAACACACGTCGTTCACACACACACACACACACACACACACACACACACACACACACACACACACACACACACACACACACACACACACACACACTCCTCTATTGTTTGAATGGCCTGCTGTCCTCTGACTCTAGAGCTGCTGTTTAACAGGCTGCTTACTAAAGGAACAAACATTATATAGATTATATCTCTTTACTAAATACCCTGACTAGTTTCAAACTTTGCATTACTTTAAAATTAAATACTACAGGATCCAAGAAAAAACGATTAAAAAATCTAAACAACCAGGATGTAATTAGAAATACATCTGCCATCAAAATGTGTGTGTCCTCAGTTTCTACAAATAAATATAGTAAATACCATCCATCATGGCCGTGGACAGACCGTAAAACTTTATTAAATTATTAAGGGATCTCATTCAATGCTTTTGTAAACATTTTTTGTTTCTGTGTATATATATATATATATAACATTTTAATGACAGTGGCCTATAATTATTGAAAAATAATGCATTATTTTATTTATATATATAAAAAAGGTACGGTAAATGGGACAAACTTTGCATCTAAAGTTCTTTTAAACAAGTGTTAACATAGACATTATTAAAAACATTTTATTTTAGCCAAGTATTTGTAAAAATAATGTGTGACTTTTGGCTCATATAAAAGGCCCATCTTACCACCTTATACATTTATGAGCTTTTTAAACTAACCACTTTTGATTTATTTATGTTTAACAAAATGATGCAGGTCCCCTGTTAGATAGTAAATAACGACGCCTGTGTGTTTGCTGTGACATTTCTTGCTGTCATAAACACACTGCAAAGATTTAGAGTTTTTACAGCAATACCTGAGTTTAAAGGGTTAAATCAAGCAGAAAAAGCTCTCTAATGTATTAATTGCAGGTCATTATTGAATAGTGATTATGTTACACACACACTCACTCAGGTCCCCTGTTAGATAGTAAATCACGACGCCTGTGTGTTTGCTGTGACATTTCTTATCATCACAAACACACTGTAAAGATTTAGAGTTTTTACAGCAATACCTGAGTTTAAAGGGTTAAATCAAGCAGAAATAGCTCTCTAATGTATTAATTGCAGGTCATTATTGAATAGTGATTACGTTACACACACACTGACTCAGGTCCCCTGTTAGATAGTAAATCACGAAGCCTGTGTGTTTGCTGTGACATTTCTTGTTGTCATAAACACACTGCAAAGATTTAGAGTTTTTACAGCAATACCTGAGTTTAAAGGGTTAAATCAAGCAGAAATAGCTCTCTAATGTATTAATTGCAGGTCATTATTGAATAATGATTACGTTACACACACACTCACTCAGGTCCCCTGTTAGATAGTAAATCACGACGCCTGTGTGTTTGCTGTGACATTTCTTATCATCACAAACACACTGTAAAGATTTAGAGTTTTTACAGCAATACCTGAGTTTAAAGGGTTAAATCAAGCAGAAAAAGCTCTCTAATGTATTAATTGCAGGTCATTATTAAATAGTGATTATGTTACACACACACTCACTCAGGTCCCCTGTTAGATAGTAAATCACGACGCCTGTGTGTTTGCTGTGACATTTCTTATCATCACAAACACTCTGTAAAGATTTAGAGTTTTTACAGCAATACCTGAGTTTAAAGGGTTAAATCAAGCAGAAAAAGCTCTCTAATGTATTAATTGCAGGTCATTATTGAATAGTGATTATGTTACACACACACTCACTCAGGTCCCCTGTTAGATAGTAAATCACGACGCCTGTGTGTTTGCTGTGACATTTCTTATCATCACAAACACTCTGTAAAGATTTAGAGTTTTTACAGCAATACCTGAGTTTAAAGGGTTAAATCAAGCAGAAATAGCTCTCTAATGTATTAATTGCAGGTCATTATTGAATAGTGATTACGTTACACACACACTGACTCAGGTCCCCTGTTAGATAGTAAATCACGATGCCTGTGTGTTTGCTGTGACATTTCTTGTTGTCATAAACACACTGCAAAGATTTAGAGGTTTTACAGCAATACCTGAGTTTAAAGGGTTAAATCAAGCAGAAATAGCTCTCTAATGCATTAATTGCAGGTCATTATTGAATAGTGATTACGTTACACACACACACTGACTCAGGTCCCCTGTTAGATAGTAAATCACGACGCCTGTGTGTTTGCTGTGACATTTCTTATCATCACAAACACACTGCAAAGATTTAGAGTTTTTACAGCAATACCTGAGTTTAAAGGGTAAATCAAGCAGAAATAGCTTTCTAATGTATTAATTGCCGGTCATTATTGAATAGTGAATATGTTACACACACACTGACTCAGGTCCCCTGTTAGATAGTAAATCACGAAGCCTGTGTGTTTGCTGTGACATTTCTTATCATCACAAACACACTGCAAAGATTTAGAGTTTTTACAGCAATACCTGAGTTTAAAGGGTTAAATCAAGCAGAAATAGCTCTCTAATGTATTAATTGCAGGTCATTATTGAATAGTGATTACGTTACACACACACTGACTCAGGTCCCCTGTTAGATAGTAAATCACGACGCCTGTGTGTTTGCTGTGACATTTCTTATCATCACAAACACACTGTAAAGATTTAGAGTTTTTACAGCAATACCTGAGTTTAAAGGGTTAAATCAAGCAGAAATAGCTCTCTAATGTATTAATTGCAGGTCATTATTGAATAGTGATTACGTTACACACACACTGACTCAGGTCCCCTGTTAGATAGTAAATCACGACGCCTGTGTGTTTGCTGTGACATTTCTTGTTGTCATAAACACACTGCAAAGATTTAGAGGTTTTACAGCAATACCTGAGCTTAAAGGGTTAAATCAAGCAGAAATAGCTCTCTAATGTATTAATTGCAGGTCATTATTGAATAGTGATTACGTTACACACACACTGACTCAGGTCCCCTGTTAGATAGTAAATCACGAAGCCTGTGTGTTTGCTGTGACATTTCTTGTTGTCATAAACACACTGCAAAGATTTAGAGTTTTTACAGCAATACCTGAGTTTAAAGGGTTAAATCAAGCAGAAATAGCTCTCTAATGTATTAATTGCAGGTCATTATTGAATAATGATTACGTTACACACACACTCACTCAGGTCCCCTGTTAGATAGTAAATCACGACGCCTGTGTGTTTGCTGTGACATTTCTTATCATCACAAACACACTGTAAAGATTTAGAGTTTTTACAGCAATACCTGAGTTTAAAGGGTTAAATCAAGCAGAAAAAGCTCTCTAATGTATTAATTGCAGGTCATTATTAAATAGTGATTATGTTACACACACACTCACTCAGGTCCCCTGTTAGATAGTAAATCACGACGCCTGTGTGTTTGCTGTGACATTTCTTATCATCACAAACACTCTGTAAAGATTTAGAGTTTTTACAGCAATACCTGAGTTTAAAGGGTTAAATCAAGCAGAAAAAGCTCTCTAATGTATTAATTGCAGGTCATTATTGAATAGTGATTATGTTACACACACACTCACTCAGGTCCCCTGTTAGATAGTAAATCACGACGCCTGTGTGTTTGCTGTGACATTTCTTATCATCACAAACACTCTGTAAAGATTTAGAGTTTTTACAGCAATACCTGAGTTTAAAGGGTTAAATCAAGCAGAAATAGCTCTCTAATGTATTAATTGCAGGTCATTATTGAATAGTGATTACGTTACACACACACTGACTCAGGTCCCCTGTTAGATAGTAAATCACGATGCCTGTGTGTTTGCTGTGACATTTCTTGTTGTCATAAACACACTGCAAAGATTTAGAGGTTTTACAGCAATACCTGAGTTTAAAGGGTTAAATCAAGCAGAAATAGCTCTCTAATGCATTAATTGCAGGTCATTATTGAATAGTGATTACGTTACACACACACACTGACTCAGGTCCCCTGTTAGATAGTAAATCACGACGCCTGTGTGTTTGCTGTGACATTTCTTATCATCACAAACACACTGCAAAGATTTAGAGTTTTTACAGCAATACCTGAGTTTAAAGGGTAAATCAAGCAGAAATAGCTTTCTAATGTATTAATTGCCGGTCATTATTGAATAGTGAATATGTTACACACACACTGACTCAGGTCCCCTGTTAGATAGTAAATCACGAAGCCTGTGTGTTTGCTGTGACATTTCTTATCATCACAAACACACTGCAAAGATTTAGAGTTTTTACAGCAATACCTGAGTTTAAAGGGTTAAATCAAGCAGAAATAGCTCTCTAATGTATTAATTGCAGGTCATTATTGAATAGTGATTACGTTACACACACTGACTCAGGTCCCCTGTTAGATAGTAAATCACGACGCCTGTGTGTTTGCTGTGACATTTCTTATCATCACAAACACACTGTAAAGATTTAGAGTTTTTACAGCAATACCTGAGTTTAAAGGGTTAAATCAAGCAGAAATAGCTCTCTAATGTATTAATTGCAGGTCATTATTGAATAGTGATTACGTTACACACACACTGACTCAGGTCCCCTGTTAGATAGTAAATCACGACGCCTGTGTGTTTGCTGTGACATTTCTTGTTGTCATAAACACACTGCAAAGATTTAGAGGTTTTACAGCAATACCTGAGTTTAAAGGGTTAAATCAAGCAGAAATAGCTCTCTAATGTATTAATTGCAGGTCATTATTGAATAGTGATTACGTTACACACACACTGACTCAGGTCCCCTGTTAGATAGTAAATCACGACGCCTGTGTGTTTGCTGTGACATTTCTTATCATCACAAACAAACTGTAAAGATTTAGAGTTTTTACAGCAATACCTGAGTTTAAAGGGTTAAATCAAGCAGAAATAGCTCTCTAATGTATTAATTGCCGGTCATTATTGAATAGTGATTACGTTACACACACACTGACTCAGGTCCCCTGTTAGATAGTAAATCACGACGCCTGTGTGTTTGCTGTGACATTTCTTATCATCATAAACACACTGTAAAGATTTAGAGTTTTTACAGCAATAACTGAGTTTAAAGGGTTAAATCAAGCAGAAATAGCTCTCTAATGTATTAAATGCAGGTCATTATTGAATAGTGATTACGTTACACACACACACTGACTCAGGTCCCCTGTTAGATAGTAAATCACGACGCCTGTGTGTTTGCTGTGACATTTCTTATCATCACAAACACACTGCAAAGATTTAGAGTTTTTACAGCAATAACTGAGTTTAAAGGGTTAAATCAAGCAGAAATAGCTCTCTAATGTATTAAATGCAGGTCATTATTGAATAGTGATTACGTTACACACACACTCACTCAGGTCCCCTGTTAGATAGTAAATCACGACGCCTGTGTGTTTGCTGTGACATTTCTTATAATCACAAACACACTGCAAAGATTTAGAGTTTTTACAGCAATACCTGAGTTTAAAGGGTTAAATCAAGCAGAAATAGCTCTCTAATGTATTAATTGCAGGTCATTATTGAATAGTGATTATGTTACACACACACACTGACTCAGGTCCCCTGTTAGATAGTAAATCACGACGCCTGTGTGTTTGCTGTGACATTTCTTATCATCATAAACACACTGTAAAGATTTAGAGTTTTTACAGCAATAACTGAGTTTAAAGGGTTAAATCAAGCAGAAATAGCTCTCTAATGTATTAAATGTAGGTCATTATTGAATAGTGATTACGTTACACACACACACTGACTCAGGTCCCCTGTTAGATAGTAAATCACGACGCCTGTGTGTTTGCTGTGACATTTCTTATCATCATAAACACACTGTAAAGATTTAGAGTTTTTACAGCAATAACTGAGTTTAAAGGGTTAAATCAAGCAGAAATAGCTCTCTAATGTATTAAATGTAGGTCATTATTGAATAGTGATTACGTTACACACACACACTGACTCAGGTCCCCTGTTAGATAGTAAATCACGACGCCTGTGTGTTTGCTGTGACATTTCTTATCATCACAAACACACTGCAAAGATTTAGAGTTTTTACAGCAGTAACTGAGTTTAAAGGGTTAAATCAAGCAGAAATAGCTCTCTAATGTATTAAATGCAGGTCATTATTGAATAGTGATTACGTTACACACACACTGACTCAGGTCCCCTGTTAGATAGTAAATCACGACGCCTGTGTGTTTGCTGTGACATTTCTTATCATCACAAACACACTGCAAAGATTTAGAGTTTTTACAGCAGTACCTGAGTTTAAAGGGTAAATCAAGCAGAAATAGCTCTCTAATGTATTAATTGCAGGTCATTATTGAATAATGAATATTTTACACACACACACTGACTCAGGTCCCCTGTTAGATAGTAAATCACGACGCCTGTGTGTTTGCTGTGACATTTCTTATCATCACAAACACACTGCAAAGATTTAGAGTTTTTACAGCAGTAACTGAGTTTAAAGGGTTAAATCAAGCAGAAATAGCTCTCTAATGTATTAAATGCAGGTCATTATTGAATAGTGATTACGTTACACACACACTGACTCAGGTCCCCTGTTAGATAGTAAATCACGACGCCTGTGTGTTTCTCTCCTCAACCCCCACAACCCCCCACTCACAATTTACATTTCAATAAGGGAAGACTTGAAAAACCAGTTTGTGAACCACAGGCCAATAGAGCTCAAACTACCAATGTGGCAGAACCCTTCTCAAATAAACTAGAGAAGATGCTGGGATTTGCCCTGCCAAATTAAACTAAATTACAGTTTTTACAATCTCTAGGCCACATTTCTCAATACTTTGGTCATTTTCAAAACTTGTTCTCCAAACCAACTTTCTGCTTCACATCAGTTATTTCACATTCAAAATCCACAAAAACTAACAAAACACTTAATTCATGTCTCAAATCAAGTGCCAATGATCCACAGCTTAGCTTGCACAGACTGAAGTTGTGATCACTCTGTGAAGAGTTTTGAAAAAGTGACCAACATTTGTTTGACAAATTTGAGAGTGCCAGAGACTTTGACTAAGGAGAATATTCTGAGCACACTGTGTGATGTTATTGAGATCTTATATGAAACTTTTTAGAGGTGACAAAAGTGAGAGTTCCAGAGTATCTAGCTGAAGAAAAAAGTCTGAGCACAGCATGCGATACTGTTGAGATCCCTTCTGAAACTTTAGAGGAGACACATATGAGCAATCCAGTCTCTCTAGCCAAGGAGACAAATCAGAGCATAGTATGTGATGTTGTTGAGATCTCTTATGAAACTTTAGTGGAGATAAACATGAGAGAATGTCATTTTTTGTCTCAGGATAAACATGTGAGAAGCAGGAGACTTAGCCTTATGTCTCAATTTGATTCACTTGATCTCATTTCTGTCTAGGAGAAAGATGTGAGTTGAGAAGGAGATCTCAGGTTTGATTTTCCTTTCCTTTAGGTTGGCCTTTGGTTCACAAACTGGGTTTTTAGGGCCCTATAAAATCCGTTTTATTTTTTCCCAAATTCCGTTTTTTCCGTTTTAATTTTTGCAGATTCCTTTTTTTCCGTTAAAATGTTTGGTAATTCAGTTTTTTTACCCTTTACTGTAATTTTGGTGAAAAAAGAGTGTGCTTTTAATGTTAATATAATACAACATAAAACAAAAAATAGGAATGACCTTAAATTTATCGAGGTAACAAACATCACATTTACTTTTTAGGACAAATATGATATTTGACATAACACTGCACTTCAAATACTTCAAATATTAATGGTTATTAGCTTTGAACTTTCCGGTAAAATAAATTATAATAGTTTATATAAGTTAAAATGAAAGTGCTCCATTAGCTTTTTCTTTCAAGTAATTTTTTTTTAAAAAGAACTAAAAAAAAAAAAATCATAAGAATCATATTTTGCAGTACTCTTAAGTACTATTAAGTAAAACATTTAAATTTGAAAATTAACATAAAAAAAAAACATTGCACCATGAAATCATGTAGTGAATTGTTCTGTGTGTTTAACAATCACCATAATGATATCCAGAGCTGTGAAAAATAAAAATACACGAAAACACAACACTGCCAGAAGTTTTTTTCCCCAACTTCAAAGGCCCCTTTAAATGATTAAAACTAAATGCTTAATTTTAACTTTAAGGTTACTTATCATGTAAACTACCCATATAGAGCATGTTAAATGCATGTTTGGAACAGACTAACAGAGGGGAAAACGGTCGCATTTGCAGCAGATATGCATTGCTGCCTAATGTGCACATTATAAATCAAAGCACGAGATGACAGGGGTCGAGCAGAACACCGGAAAATCTGACAGAATGGACAATATTTGTCTGTCTGTGCAATACACGAGCGCGGCTCACGCTCTCCATACGGAAAGCTTCTGCGCCGCCTGCGCGTGCAGTGTGAAACCGCCGTTAGCGTCGAGTTTCTTAACTTTTCCGCTGCCGAAAGCAGAGCCGTGGAGACCAACTTCGCCATACTTTCATTGTTTTGAAGGGCGAGCTGAAATGACGGGAGGGGTTGTGTCGCGAAGATTTGCTTCCCCCGGTCTGCACTTTCCTCAGACATACGTTCTCCACCCACACGACACAGAATTTCATTACAAATATGTAAAATTCCGGGGAAATCTGCGTTAACACCAGATTCCGCGTTTATATGCAGATTCCGCGTTAATATGCCAATTCCGCGATTCCGTCCGCGATTCCGTGATCGCGGAAATTATAGGGCCCTAGGTTTTCAAGTCTTCCCTTATTTATTATTATTAAAATGTAAATTGTGTGGGGGGTTGTGTGGATCTACTGTGTTTGTGGGCCCAGTTTACAGCAGTTAGTTCACCTATAAATGAAAATTAGCCCATGATTTACTCACCCTCAAGTCATCCCAAGTGTATATGGCATTCTTTTTTCAAATGAATAAAATCTGAGTTATTTAAATTTATATTAAAAAAGTCCTGGCTCTTCCCAGCTTTAAAATGCCAGTGCCTAGTCGGTCCATAAAAGTGCATCTAACCATCATATAACTGATCCACACAGTAACTGATCCATAGACTAAAATACTAGCTTTCGGTTTTCAGTGCCACACGAATCACATTGCGCTTAAAGGACAACTCCGGTGAGAAATGACCCTAGGGGTAATTAACAGATGGTTACCGAGTAGATCGTTCTCTGGGATGCGGTTTCATGAAAATCGAATTTAAAGAGTTTTATCTCGAAACACAGATTAGTTTATAATGTTTGTCTATGGGGCATGGAATAAGTGAAATTAAATCGCTAGTTAATACCACTAACAGCTCAAAATAACCTCACACTAACAAGGCAGAATAATGAGGATCCCTACATGCAAACCGAAGCATTGAGAACTTGTTAGAGTACAAACGGTTTAATAAGAAGATACTTTCTAAAGACAGTACATTACACGTTTACAGACTGCAGCCATCTTGGAAAACAGTCTTGGCGAGTCGAGCCACGAACGCTGTGCTAAGTGAGCTGGTCGATAGGAATTAAGTTTGTGAAATCTAATTACATGGACTTTTTTTTCTTTTTTTTTCTCTACTGCGTTCAGTGCTTTCTTCCGGAAACAATGGCCCATATGAGATTCCAAGTCACAGTTCATCACTTAGCACAGCGTTCGTCACTCAAATCTGTTTTTAGAGATAAAACTCTTTACACTTGATTTCCATGAAAACGCATCCCAGAGAACGATCTACTCGGTAACCACCATCTGTTAATTACCCCAAGGGTCATTTCTCACCGGAGTTGTACTTTAAAGAGTAACCCTTCTTCACCCATGAATCCTTGACGTATGTGCACTGACAAACGCAGAAGAGAGAAGATAGAGCTAAACAAAACTTAGCGTCAGGGGTTACTCTTTTCATAATAACACTAAAACACAATTTCTTTCAATAAAAATAGTTTGTTTAGTCTATAAAGTTTAAAATATGGACATTGTTCTTACACAAACGTGCCACTTTGCTTCAGAAGGCTCTTCATTACTCACGTGCTATATGCGTGAACACCTGAAGCACACGCCCCAAAAGCTGGATCTCTGACAGTCCACGAATGCTAAACTAAAATGCTAAAATTAATACAAAATTATTTTTTAAAAAATAGGAAGTATCCCAGTAAACATAGTTGCTTATGTCATAGTAGGTTCAGTTAAGTGAACATACACTTTGAGAAAAAGTAACTTTAAAATTATTAACTTATAAAAAAAAAAAAAAAATATATATATATATATATATATATATATATATATATATATATATATATATATATATATATATATATATATATATATATATATATATATATATATATATATATATATATATATATATATATATATATTTTTTTTTTTTTTTTTTTTTTTTTTTTTTTTTTTACAGTGAGGACAATACAGTGTTATATTACAACTACTGAGAGACCGTCCTGAAGAGCACTGTTTATTTCATGTGGATCATATCTTTTGTATTTATTTGTGCTTTCACTTGTAATGTGTTTGGGCTAGTGGTTTAGATGTGCTCTTGAAATTGGAATAGAGAATAGTGTGTGTGGAGTTTGCTGCTCAACCCCCCACCAGTAATTTACATTTCAATGCATGAAGACTCTCACAGGTGAGACACAGAACCTCACTACTGTTACCTGTGTCCTAGACCAAATACACTGCCAAAAATAAATTGAAATTACATGATGAAATGAAATTACAATCGCTAGGACATATTTCCCAATATTTAGGAGAACTGAGTGAGGAGTTTATAAATTTGCTAACCAACTTTCAGCTTCACAGCAGTTAATTTTACTTTTACAAATCAACTCATTCTTCCAAAGCACTAGCAGCGCAGGTTTACATCAACACTAACATCAGGAACATTATACAATTAAAATGTCTTTACAAAACTAGAATGACACTCTCTGCTGCTTATAATTCACTGCATGCTCACAGTACAGTACAACATTATTCCTAAGTTTCCTCTTTTGAATGGATGGTAATGGCCTAACACTTGTGTTGGTGTTCAGTTTCATCAAAGTTGCTTTGATAGTGTTTGATTTTTTTAGCAGTATAAATTGCATTACAGTATTACTGTATACATGTTGTAAATTGCTGTCTCATTCAGTTTTGTATTATGTTATTGTTTTGTCCATAAGTTTAACACTTTTGAAAACAGCATGTAAGGATGTGCGAATTGGCCTGTAGAACAAAGATTTGATTGTGTTTGTGTCAAAGTGAGAAAAGATTTCAGGTAAATTGAAAGATGTTGCCATTGAATGCATTTTTTGCTAAAGCAATGTTGATCCACAGTTAAGCTGTGATATAAAATGTTCTTTTACAAAACATTTCTCAATAATAAACACACTTTTTCAACTTTTTCAACTCTTCACACAGTGATCACAACTTCAGTCTGTGCAAGCTAAACTGTGGATCATTGGCACTTGATTTGAGACATGAATTAAGTGTTTTGTTAGTTTTTGTGGATGAATTTTGAATGTGAAATAACTGATGTGAAGCAGAAAGTTGGTTTGGAGAACTGTGTGAAGGATTTTGAAAATGACCAAAGTATTGAGAAATGTGGCCTAGCGATTGTAAAAAAATGTAATTTAGTTTAATTTGGCAGGGCAAATCCCAGCATCTTCTCTAGTTTATTTGAGAAGGGTTCTGCCACATTGGTATATTGAGCTCTATTGGCCTGTGGTTCACAAACTGGTTTTTCAAGTCTCCTTTATTGAAATGTAAATTGTGAGTGGGGGGTTGTGGGGGTTGAGGAGAGAAACACACAGGCGTCGTGATTTACTATCTAACAGGGGACCTGAGTCAGTGTGTGTGTAACGTAATCACTATTCAATAATGACCTGCAATTAATACATTAGAGAGCTATTTCTGCTTGATTTAACCCTTTAAACTCAGGTATTGCTGTAAAACCTCTAAATCTTTGCAGAGTGTTTGTGATGATAAGAAATGTCACAGCAAACACACAGGCGTCGTGATTTACTATCTAACAGGGGACCTGAGTGAGTGTGTGTGTGTAACATAATCACTATTTAATAATGACCTGCAATTAATACATTAGAGAGCTATTTCTGCTTGATTTAACCCTTTAAACTCAGGTATTGCTGTAAAAACTCTAAATCTTTGCAGTGTGTTTGTGATTATAAGAAATGTCACAGCAAACACACAGGCGTCGTGATTTACTATCTAACAGGGGACCTGAGTCAGTGTGTGTGTGTAACATAATCACTATTCAATAATGACCTGCGATTAATACATTAGAGAGCTATTTCTGCTTGATTTAACCCTTTAAACTCAGGTATTGCTGTAAAAACTCTAAATCTTTACAGTGTGTTTGTGATGATAAGAAATGTCACAGCAAACACACAGGCGTCGTGATTTACTATCTAACAGGGGACCTGAGTCAGTGTGTGTGTAACGTAATCACTATTCAATAATGACCTGCAATTAATACATTAGAGAGCTATTTCTGCTTGATTTACCCTTTAAACTCAGTTATTGCTGTAAAAACTCTAAATCTTTGCAGTGTGTTTGTGATGATAAGAAATGTCACAGCAAACACACAGGCGTCGTGATTTACTATCTAACAGGGGACCTGAGTCAGTGTGTGTGTAACGTAATCACTATTCAATAATGACCTGCAATTAATACATTAGAGAGCTATTTCTGCTTGATTTAACCCTTTAAACTCAGGTATTGCTGTAAAACCTCTAAATCTTTGCAGTGTGTTTGTGATGATAAGAAATGTCACAGCAAACACACAGGCGTCGTGATTTACTATCTAACAGGGGACCTGAGTCAGTGTGTGTGTGTAACATAATCACTATTCAATAATGACCTGCAATTAATACATTAGAGAGCTATTTCTGCTTGATTTAACCCTTTAAACTCAGGTATTGCTGTAAAAACTCTAAATCTTTGCAGTGTGTTTGTGATGATAAGAAATGTCACAGCAAACACACAGGCGTCGTGATTTACTATCTAACAGGGGACCTGAGTCAGTGTGTGTGTAACGTAGTCACTATTCAATAATGACCTGCAATTAATACATTAGAGAGCTATTTCTGCTTGATTTAACCCTTTAAACTCAGGTATTGCTGTAAAAACTCTAAATCTTAGCAGTGTGTTTGTGATAATAAGAAATGTCACAGCAAACACACAGGCGTCGTGATTTACTATCTAACAGGGGACCTGAGTCAGTGTGTGTGTAACATATTCACTATTCAATAATGACCGGCAATTAATACATTAGAGAGCTATTTCTGCTTGATTTAACCCTTTAAACTCAGGTATTGCTGTAAAAACTCTAAATCTTTACAGTGTGTTTGTGATGATAAGAAATGTCACAGCAAACACACAGGCGTCGTGATTTACTATCTAACAGGGGACCTGAGTCAGTGTGTGTGTAACGTAATCACTATTCAATAATGACCTGTAATATTCAATAATGTAAATACATTGGTGTACCTGACAATAATCTTAAATGAGAGATGTGGACTGATCATATACTGTAATTATGAAGACACAACAGAGAATGAATTTCTTAAAGAAATGACTTTTCTGTAATGTATTAGGTATTATGTCTAAGGTATATTGTGTTTGTGTGTGTGTGTGTGTGCCTATTGTGATACCAGATGCCTGTGTAAACAAGTTAACTTATTTTAATGTGTTGACTAACATACTAAAGTACAAGAAGACTTGTGGACTAACTAAGTGTAGTGTGTTACTTGATGTTACATCTTGTAACTTTATTGCGACTGTGTAATAAATATATTTAAAAATAAATTATTAGTATTAAAAAAGTATTAAAGTATATTTTAGGTTACAAATAAATACTTCTCAGTACATTCAAAAGAACACAGTTATTATAAAAAGACATATTATTACTTGACACATTATATAGTCTGTACGAAGCTTAACTGCATTTATGTTATTTATTTGTAAAGACATGTAATGGTGGAGATGGCATATATATATATATATATATAAAATGAAGACAGACTTGACTGCCAGCTCACTTCACACACACACACAGCTCCACTGCAGACTAATGGAGGTCCCCTGTTGGATAGGTAGACATCGGTCACACACAAACACACACAGCTCCATTAGAGTCTATGGAGGTCCCCTGTTGGATAGGTAGACATCGTTCAGGTCCCCTCTTGGCATATTTTTAAAAAAATAAAAAAATGCTTATTTGAAGTTATATTATGAATAAGGACCTCAAAAGAAAATTTTGTATGTGATTTTTGTTTCTTCAAAATGACTAGAAACACAGGTCCCCTCTTGGATAGTGTAGAGTGATAGTCCCCTCTTGGTAATATAGACGTGTATGTGTGTGTGTGTGTGTGTGTGTGTGTGTGTGTGTGTGTGATGGGTAGGTTTAGGGGCAGTGTAAGGGGATAGAAAATACGGTTTGTACAGTATAAAAACCATTACGCCTAGGAATGTCCCCACATTTCACTAAAACAAACATGTGTGTGTGTTGTGTGTGTATGCACTACATATCCTGAGAATTGCTATGTATGTTGCTGCTCATTCTGGTACAAGACTTTGTTTTGTAACTGGGCGTGTATGTTAGCAGAACATATAGAGCCTATGGAGAAGTCTTCGTCCTCTACGCTTTTGTCATGTTAAAAATACCAATAGGCGAGGGCGAACCAACTCCGGGGTTAGGCTAGATGCATTTCCTCCTTAAAAACGCATCTAAATGAAATGTTATGAAATTGTTTTAAGTTACATAAGTTAACGCATAATGCAAAATGATCAATTATTTGTTATGAATTATGCACATGTTGAACTGAAAAGCACTTACAAGAGAGAATATGCAAGCGTACAAAACTCCAACTCCATTTTGAGTGGTGTGGGGATTCTAATTTGAGCACGCCTGATTGGCCAGTGCGTTCAAGACATCAACAGATATGTTTGTGATTGGCTACATTTCTCATGGCTGCAAAACACATTGTAAACAGAAACCTCTGACGCTCTCAAAAGTGCAAACAACAAATATGTTCGCCAATATGCTATTATTATGGAGAAAACTGATCCTAGACCTGCTAGACTGATCCTAGTTATGGGCAGTTCTTCCCTCTAAACACAGTTAGGAAGACGCGTTTGGCGCATGCATGCTATCTTGTCGACTTTTTAAAGCGAGTCACTTGCACATACACTGTTGTTCGTGCATCACCCGCGCAGACACAAAAAGTGGGTTGCACGTGAACAGTGTGTGCCAATGTCCGATACTGTGGGCTTTATCCCAGTGCCCCGCCTATGGGATTTCATGGTTTTCTATGGTGAATTGTGTGTGTGTGTGTGTGTGTGTGTGTGTGTGTGTGTGTGTGTGTGTGTGTGTGTGTGTGTGTGTGTGTGTGTGTGTGTGTGTGTGTGTGTGTGTGTGTGTGTGTGTGTGTGTGTGTGTGACCTGGTAATCCCTACGTTATGGGGACAAAATGTCCCCACAAAGATGGCAATATCCGAAATCCTTGTCCTTGTTGGGACATTTTTAGGTCCCCATGAGGAAAACAGCTTATAAATCACACAGGAGGAGTTTTTTTGAGAAAGTAAAAATGCAGAATGTTTCATGTGATGGGTAGGTTTAGGGGCTGTGTGTGTGTGTGTGTGTGTGTGTGTGCGTGCGTGCGTGTGTGCGTGCGTGCGTGCGTGCGTGCGTGTGTTGTGCGTGTGTTGTGCGTGTGTGTGTGTGTGTGTGTGTGTGTGTGTGTGTGTGTGTGTGTGTGTGTGTGTGTGTGTGTGTGTGTGTGTGTGTGTGTGTGTGTGTGTGTGTGTGTGTGTGCGCGCACACTAAGGAGCTTCAACGAATCAAGGAGGGAGTTGTGCAGCCGTCTCTGAGGACATTGACTCTCTCTGCTGGTACTCAGTTTGCCCTGAAGGTCACCGTGAGAGGTCAGACCGCGGCTGTAAATAACGCAGAGAATGATGTCAGTCTCCTCTCTGTAGAAAGGTCATCAGGCATGAGATTTGGGTCAACAACTCTGATTTGGACAGGTCAATAACATCCAAGTCACCTGGAGCCCACTGCAAAGAGAGAGAGAGAGAGAGAGAGAGAGAGAGAGAGAGAGAGAGAGAGAGAGAGAGAGAGAGAGAGAGAGAGAGAGAGAGAGAGAGAGAGATGAACACTCATTCTCCACCCCCCTCTCTGTCTCTTGAGTTTCAGGATATAAAATATATCAGATAGACTATATTTCCAAAGGTTTTGGGACTCCTGCCTTTACATGCACATGATCTTCCCATTGTTAATCCGTAGGGTTTAATATGGAGTCGGCCCACCCTTTGCAGCTCTAACAGCTTCAGCTCTTCTGGGAAGGCTTTCCTCAAGGTTTAGGAGTGTGTTTATGGGGATTTTTGCCCATTCTTCTAGAAGCTCATTTGTGAGGTCAGGCACTGATGTTGGACGAGAAGGCCTGGCTCTCAGTCTCCGCTCTAAGTCATCCCAAAGCTGTTCTATCGGGTTGAGCTCAGGACTCTGTGCAGGCCAGTCCAGTTCCTCCACACCAAACTCCTCATCCATGTCTTTATGGACCGACGCTTTGTGCACTGGAGCGCAGTCATGCTGGGACAGGAAGGGGCCGTCCACAAACTGTTCCCGCAAAGTTGGGGGCATGAAATTATCCAAAATATCTTGGTGAAGCTTTTAAAGTTCCTTTCACTGGAACTAAGGGGCCAAGCGCAACCACTTCTCAAACCTGAATCTCATGGTTAAATGTCATTGTTAAATCACTCCATGATTGATTGGAGATAATCAATACAGAGGATTTCACCGATCAATAAAGAGAGGGTAATGCCTGCCTGCTCTCTGCGGGACAGAAGGGATGCGGGCGCTGCCAGGCTGTGTGTGCGGTTAGCTGGCTCTAATGAGGGGAGTGTTGATTTGGCATGGGCCCTAATAGGATCAAAGAGCCCATTTGGCTTCCAGTTGACTGACAACAGCACTGGGCTGGCAGGAGACCAGCGAGAGAGTGAGAGCGATACAGTACGCGAGATACTGTATAATACACAAACATCCACGTGTGCGCACCCTCGGAATGGGGATAGTGTTACATATGCCCATATGGTGCCACACACACACACACACACACACACACACACACACACATCAACACAAATGCGTTATAAGATGTTTTCCTCATGGGGACCTAAAAATGTCCCCACAAGGACAAGGATTTCGGATATTGCCATCTTTGTGGGGACATTTTGTCCCCATAACGTAAGGATTACCAGGTCACACACACACACACACACACACACACACACACACACACACACACACACACACACACACACACACACACACACACACGTCAACACAAACGCATGTCTGTGACACCAACACATATGCACTGCAATAATATCACCATCCACATTTCCACACCTTCACGGAGGTGTTGTGCCCAGACAGACAGGTGTATGTGTGTGTGTGTGTGTGTGTGTGTGTGTGTGTGTGTGTGTGTGTGTGTGTGTGTGTGTGTGTGTGTGTGTGTGTGTGTGTGTGTGTGTGTGTGTGTGTGTGTGTGTGTGTGTGTGTGTGTGTGTGTGTGTGTGTGTGCATCTCTCACACATACAGTACACGCATGAGCAATATTCTATTAAGCAAAAAAAAAGTGTAATATGCAATAAAGCAGCACCTTCCAGGTGTGTGAGGACTACCTCAGGGCGTTTCAACATCCCTGCACAAACGCTCGCATCTCAAAGTGGCAGCTTTTTGTGCACAGGTGTGATTCCAGCGAGCACATTTGCATATTTCATGGTTTTCCGTCTCATGACCTTTTGTTGCAATGAAGCAGTGGGATGTTCATTGTACATATTTTGCAGTTTGCATGATGCATCTTATTTGTAAGCATGACTGTTTTGTCAGCATTTATATGGATGGCCTGAGGGTTCCACACAACCGCTATACACCATTAGCGAGGGGAACGAGGAAAATAACACAAAGAAGAGCCTAAAAATACTCAAAAACATCCCCCTTTCCTAAATTGGCATGCAAATGTTTTCTTTTTTTTCAGGTTTCGCCGCCACACTTCCCCCGTTCTCTGTCTGTCCCCCACCCCCGATCCTTTGTCTCGAAATTAGTGAAGCAGAGTGCTCGGGCGGCTAATTACGTATTCAAATGAAAGAGGCTCGTTAATGTTGCACTGGGGAGAGAGGAGCTGATTGGGAGAGGATGATGGAATTGAAATTAGCGCTCGCTGCATCTGGAACCAGCCGAGCACGGCCCGGCAGATGTCACCTCCCGGGGGTGTTGAGCGAGGGAGGGTGTGTGTGTGTGTGTGTGATGGGGAGACACGGGGGGATGAGAGGGTACCGCGGGTAGCAATAAGAAGGCTTTGTTTCAGCAGAGGACAAAAAGAACGGCACATTTCTCTCTCCCGAGTGAAAGAGCCAAAATGGCCGCCCTTCCCGCTGTGAGCTTCCCTCAGAGTGGTAATCAATAGCGTAAGGGTGTCACATCGACCCCTGGTGATTTTAACGGGTGGCGGTTCAATGTTTGAAAGGTAGCACGCCCCTCCAGCAATTACGAGGCTGAGAGCTCTACGCTTTGTCATTGGCATGACTCTGTGTGTGTGTGTTTTCCGATTTAGGTGCTTAGAGTGGCTGTTAGCAAATTTGCAGTTGAGTACTTTCTCTTGCACTTAGCCGTACGCTACACGTCTCTATCAAGAGCTCTGTGCATCACACACTCGCTTTCATTCAGAAATCTGTTTGCTTGCAGTCAGTGTTCGAACTATACTGTGGCCTTTGGGGGAGCCCACTTTGGGGGGGGGGGGGGGGGGCGTGCATCCCTATACACAAAAGAGGACGTGTATATTCCTTCACACACAGACGAACGCGTCAATCTATTGCTTAATGCATTGCGGAGACTCTTAATATACAATTTACAATCATTGAAGAACATCTTTGATTTTAATGAAGGAAGAAAAAAACAAGAATTGATAGGTCAAAAAGTCCACAAATCTATAAACAAAGCATCCGGCTGTCTTTGAGTTCACATGAACAACGGTTGAAGTTACTCGTCAGGCTACAGAAGAATACCATAATTCAATCGATAGTCGCGCAGACCTATATCAACCCAGCCACAACACATAATTGGGAATAACATGCCTTAACACAGAAGCGACCACAGAGGCTTGAGGTCAGCCTCTTTTTCTGTTCTTCCAGAAATCCAAGATCATGAAGTGGATATTCGTTTTTGTTTTTTCTGCGAATCTTTGCGTTGACATGTACTAAACATGAGTGGAATTTGCACCGCAGTGCCACCACACCTTGATGGTCATGACAAGAACAGCATGTATAGTTATCTTTATTGAAGTGAATTAGATTTAAATTGCCGTCATGCATGAATTAATTATATATTTTTAGCAATTTTACAAATAATAATCCACAATGATTACATTACATAAAAATGAAATTGCACCTCAAAATAACACAGTGTCAATATTTTTGAGACCCCCCAAAATTTCACAAATCACGTTTTCAGGGGAGCCCATGTCTTATTTAGGGGAGCCGAGCTCCCCCTAGCTCCCCCGTAGTTCGCACCCTGCTTGCAGTGTTTGAACGATACCGTCGAAGCTGTATTAGCACGTTTCTGTAATCCTGATTTCTCACGTAAGCCCACGTGAGCAACTTTATGAGGCAAAGTGGGATTCATTTTAGATCTGTGTGGCAAGGGGGGCGTGGTTCAGCGAGGTCTGCAGCGGGAGAGAGGGCCGCGGGACGAGCGGTAAGTGAGTGGGTTGGACGCAGATTAATAACACCTGTCTCTTGTTCTAGTAATGAGCGCGGAGACGGGATAAAACACCAGCGGAACCGGAGACCGAGGAGAGAGAGAGTCGGACTGTTGATGCGAGGAGACCCTGAGATATCCGGAAGCCGGAAGTGCGTGACCCGGAAGCGAAACTGAGCATATACAGAGACAAACACACGCTGAAGCGTGCACGTTTATTGATTTGAGTTATTGAGAATAAAGAGCATCAACAGTCCTGCCGACCCCCGTGTCCTCTTCCTTCCTCACTATATCGAACTTGTTACACTGGTGCCGAAACCCGGGAAGGAAGCAGGACAGAGCCGCCGCCATGACAACGCCCTCCGCCTCGCCATTTGCGGAGATCATCACCTCGCTCGCGGCCCTCCACCAGGAACATCACACGGCGTTGCTGGACCTTCGGACTGAACAGGAGCGCCGCTTCGCGGCCATAGTCCAAGGCCAGCAAGAGGACCGCGAGCAGTTCCGGAGCTGGATGGACCGGGAGGTTCGCGCCGAGGCCGCTGGGCGGGCCAGCGCACCGGCGCACGTGCCCCTACAAAAGATGGGGCCGGAGGACGATCCCGAGGCCTTCGTGGACCTCTTCCAAAAAGCCGCGGAGGCCTGCGGGTGGCCCCGGGCACAGTGGCCGGTGCGCCTCATTCCACTGCTATCCGGCGAAGCCCAGGCGGCCGCGCAACATCTACCGGTTGCGAACCTCCTGGACTACGATGATCTGAAGCGGGCCATTCTTCAGCGGGTCGGCCGGACCCCAGAACAACACCGCCAGCGTTTCCGCTCCCTGGAGTGGGGCGAGTCCGGTCGACCCTTCGCCTTGGCCCAACAGCTCCGGGACGAGTGCCGCAGATGGCTGCTGGCCGGCGGCAGCGACGTGGACCATGTCGTCGATCTGGTGGTGCTGGAGCAGTTCATCACTCGGCTCCCCAGGAAGACCGCCGAGTGGGTCCAGTGCCACCGGCCCACGTCGCTGGAGACGGCCATCAATTTGGCGGAGGACCACCTGGTGGCGTGCCCGGGGGTCGGCGCACCCCCACTAACTTCTCCCTCTCTCTCTCCCCCTTCTCTCTCTCTCTCTCGACCTGTCCCTCTCCCCAGGTCCCGCCCTCCAGGCCCTCCTCGCGTTTCCCCCAGAGGCCGGGGTGGGATGGGCCCTGGACCGTCTGGGAGTTCGCGGGTCCCGCCCAGGGGGGCGGGGCCGCTGGGGACGGGTAGTGACTATGGATCCGGTTCCGCCCCCTATCCGCGCTCAGCCTCCAACCCACTCCCCGCCGCCGGGGCGGCGGGTAGGCCTGGGCTGGCCTGCTGGCGGTGCGGTGATCCGGATCATTTTGTGGACCGATGTCCGATGATGGACATCGGAACAATGATCCGGATCCCGGACGTCCAGCGGACCACCCCCGATCAAGCAGGAGAGTACCAAATTCCTGTAAGTATCAAGGGGGGTACATATCAGGCCTTGGTGGATTCAGGATGTAACCAAACCTCGATCCATCAAAGCCTGATTCAGCCTGGGGCGTTGGATACAAGCCGCGTGGTTAAGGTGCGGTGTGTGCACGGGGATGTGGTGGAATATCCGGTTGTCCCAGTCACGATACAGTTTAGGGGGAAAAAGCATAGTGTTGAGGTGGCGGTTAGTCCCCACCTCCGGCATCCGCTAATTCTGGGGACGAATTGGCCCGCCTTTTCGGCGTTATTGGGGTCGTTGTGCGCGGATGCCGCTTGGGGAAACAAGGCTAGGAACGGGGCGGTGCGAGTGCAGGTTGGCGAGGCTGATACGGGGCCCTTGGGAACCGCTTCAGAGGAACCGAGCGGGGTTGAGAGACTGATTCTCTCGGACCGCGATGACTTCCCTCTGGAGCAGTCTCAAGACGAGACGCTAAAACATGCGTTTCAACAGGTCCGCACCATCGACGGTCAGCCCCTTCAACCCGCATTGCCCGTCACGTATCCTTATTTTGCCATAATTAAGGATAGGTTGTATCGAGTGACCCAAGACGCTCAGTCAAAAATGGATACAACCCAATTGTTAGTACCAAAGAGCCGCCGGGAAATGCTTTTCCAGGCGGCTCATTCGAACCCGATGGCGGGCCACCTGGGACAGGCGGCCACGCTGAATCGTTTAATGACCCGATTCTTTTGGCCAGGCATTTATGACAATGTGCGCAGGTGGTGCGCGTCTTGTCCTGAATGTCAGTTGGTGAACCCACTGGCCGCCCCAAAAGCGCCATTGCGCCCTCTACCATTAATGCAGGTCCCCTTCGAGAGAATTGCGATGGACCTCATCGGGCCATTAGAACGATCCGCACGCGGGCATCGTTTTGCGCTAGTTATCGTGGACTACGCAACACGATACCCGGAAGCAGTGGCTCTCCGCAACATCTCGGCGAAGAGTGTTGCGGACGCACTGTTTCGTTTAATCTCCCGGGTGGGGATTCCGAAAGAAATCCTCACTGATCAAGGCACGGCGTTTATGTCACGCACGTTAAGCGAATTGTACGGATTACTGGGCATTAAATCCATTCGAACCAGCGTCTATCACCCACAAACAGACGGCTTGGTCGAACGATTTAATCGCACTCTTAAATCCATGATCCGTAAATTCGTACAAGAAGACGCCAAAAATTGGGATCGGTGGTTAGAACCCCTCTTATTTGCTGTGCGCGAGGTCCCGCAAGCCTCCACGGGGTTTTCCCCCTTCGAGCTTCTCTACGGGCGTCAGCCACGGGGGGTGCTGGACGTCCTACGAGAAACTTGGGAGGAGGGGCCTTCGTTGGCCAAAAACGAAATTCAGTACGTCATGGACTTGCGAACAAAACTCCACACATTGGGGCGGCTATCTAGGGAGAATTTGTTGCAAGCCCAGGACCGCCAGAGCCGGTCATATAACAGGGGTACTAAACTGCGCAAATTCACACCGGGAGAGAAGGTGCTCGTTCTACTCCCAACCTCGAGCTCAAAATTAATGTCGAAGTGGCAGGGGCCGTTTGAGGTCGCACGGCAGATAGGAGAGCTCGATTATGAAGTGATACGATCCGATAGGAACGGGGCACGTCAAATATACCACCTCAATCTGCTGAAAAAATGGAATGAGGTGGAATCGGTGTTGTTGGCAACGGTGATCGGGGGAGAGGATGATCTCGGGCCAGAGGCGAGCATTAAAGCGCAATCAGTCGCGCTGGCCCCTGGGGGAGATCACCTCTCACCGTTACAACTCGCTGATTTATCGAAATTGCAGGCGGAGTTCGCCGACGTGTTCTCGCCCCTACCGGGACGTACCGACTTGATTCAGCACCATATCGAGACCGAGCCGGGCGTGGTAGTTCGCAGCCGGCCGTATCGCTTGCCTGAACACAAGAAAAAAGTAGTTCAGGACGAATTAGGCGCAATGCTCGACATGGGAGTAATCGAGGAGTCCAACAGTGACTGGGCGAGCCCGATAGTCTTGGTCCCCAAGACGGACGGCTCGGTCAGGTTCTGTGTGGACTACCGCAAGGTGAACGCTGTGTCGAAGTTCGACGCGTATCCAATGCCACGGGTTGACGAATTGCTTGATCGGTTAGGCTCGGCTCGATTTTATTCGACACTGGACTTAACAAAGGGCTATTGGCAGATCCCCTTGTCTCCATTGTCCAAAGAAAAAACAGCTTTCACCACGCCGTTCGGATTACACCAATTTGTCACGCTTCCGTTCGGCTTGTTCGGGGCGCCCGCGACCTTCCAGCGACTCATGGATAGGATTTTGCGTCCCCATGCTGCATATGCTGCTGCGTACCTGGATGACATAGTGATTTATAGTCACGACTGGCAGCGGCATATGCAGCATGTGAGGGCGGTCCTGAGGTCGCTGAGGAGAGCGGGGCTCACGGCCAATCCGAAGAAGTGTGCGATTGGGCGGGTGGAAGTAAGGTATCTGGGCTTCCACTTGGGTCATGGGCAGGTGCGTCCCCAAATTGATAAGACTGCCGCAATTGCAACCTGTCCGAGGCCCAAGACCAAAAAGGAGGTAAGACAGTTCTTGGGGCTGGCGGGATATTATAGACGGTTTATACCAAATTATTCGGACCTCACCAGCCCTTTGACTGATCTTACTAGAAAGGGGCTACCAGATACGGTCCAGTGGACGGAGCCGTGTCAACAGGCTTTTACCCAAGTAAAGGCTGCCCTATGTGGCGGGCCGCTGTTACACTCCCCTGACTTTTCTCTCCCTTTCTTGTTGCAGACTGACGCGTCGGACAGGGGGCTGGGCGCAGTCCTGGCCCAGGAGGTGGAGGGGGGAGAGCGGCCGGTGCTGTACATTAGCCGTAAGCTCTCCAAGAGAGAAGCTAAGTACAGCACCATAGAAAAGGAGTGTTTGGCCATCAGATGGGCCGTTCTCACCCTCCGCTATTACCTCCTGGGGCGGGAGTTCACTCTCTGTTCGGACCACGCTCCTCTCCAATGGCTCCACCGCATGAAGGATACCAACGCGCGGATCACCCGTTGGTATCTGGCTCTTCAGCCGTTTAAGTTCAAGGTGGTCCACAGGCCGGGTGCTCAGATGGCTGTGGCCGATTTCCTCTCCAGAAATGGGGGGGGGGGGGCTGCAGGCCGGACGGCTCCCCGGCCTGAGTCGGGCGGTGGGGGTATGTGGCAAGGGGGGCGTGGTTCAGCGAGGTCTGCAGCGGGAGAGAGGGCCGCGGGACGAGCGGTAAGTGAGTGGGTTGGACGCAGATTAATAACACCTGTCTCTTGTTCTAGTAATGAGCGCGGAGACGGGATAAAACACCAGCGGAACCGGAGACCGAGGAGAGAGAGAGTCGGACTGTTGATGCGAGGAGACCCTGAGATATCCGGAAGCCGGAAGTGCGTGACCCGGAAGCGAAACTGAGCATATACAGAGACAAACACACGCTGAAGCGTGCACGTTTATTGATTTGAGTTATTGAGAATAAAGAGCATCAACAGTCCTGCCGACCCCCGTGTCCTCTTCCTTCCTCACTATATTGAACTTGTTACAATCTGATACTTAAGTATTGCTGTAATATTATGCAATTGTTACTTCCTGTCAACTAATTCTAAAAGTGCCTATATATGGAATAAAATCATTTTAAAGTGTTAATGCTGTAAAATACTAAATAAACGATTATATTTAAAGGTCCCATTCTTTGCGATTCCATCTTTCAAACTTTAGTTAGTGTGTAATGTTGCTGTTAGAGCATAAATAATACCTGTAAAATTATAAAGCTCAAAGTTCAATGCCAAGCGAGATATTTTATTTAACAGAAGTTCCCTTTCAAAGCCGACAGCGAGCGGCCGGTTTGGACTACACCGCTGCACTTCCTGCTGTGATGACGTCACTAGAACCGTTTGTTGACTAAAGCCCCGCCCACAAGAACACACGGATTCGGGGCGTGGTCCTTTTGCTCTCGCAGGTCGAGAATAGGAAGCGTTGTTTTTGTAGAGTGTGTGTTTGTGGCCATGCCATTGAAACGCTGTTATTTTCATCCCGGAGTCAGATCACCTTTGTTTGGCCTTCCCACGGACACTGTACGGAGAGATCAATGGCTACAGTTTATGGTTAACTCGGTTCTGGAAAATTATAATCACAATTTAAAACTATGTGCAGCACATTTTGCTGAGGACTGCTTCCTCAATCTCAATCAGTTTAATGCCGGATTCGCAGAAAGATTATTCTTTAAAGATGACACAGTTCCCTCTTTGTCTGGAGAAGGCGATGTTTATGTAACGTTACCACAACCGGTAAGTGTATTTTATTATTTAAGTCGGTCCGTTTAACAGTTTATGTAACTCATGACACAAAGTGCAACGCTGTTTAGCTTTGTTAACTAACGTTAGATGGTAATTGAAACTAATCCGAAAAACTTAGCATATAAAAGTGTAGTAATTCATTCAGACACATCGATTGTTGGTGTTTGTAATGATCAGTTTTAACTCCTGAATAGACAGCTTACCGTTCTGAAACATCCAGCAAAAGTCTTTCCTGAGCAGGTTGTAATCGATCCTCTTCGATATTCTCCGGGTCTGATTCCGGCTCAAATTGATAAGGCAATATAGACATTTTTGCAATAACATTGAGCGCGCGTATCTACCCTAAGAGGCGGGACCTTTCCGGGCAACGTGCGCTAAGCTGCTGTCCAATCACAGCGCGGGAAGCGCTGGCCCAATCAGAACTCGTTACGTGTTTCTGAAGGAGGGACTTCATAGAACAAGGAAATCATCAGGCCGTTTTTAGGACAGAGGAAACAGCGCTGTACAGATGAGTAAATTGTGTGAAAAATACTGTGTTTTTTTACACGCGAAACATGAACGTCCCCGGTTACGAATGTAACCTTAGTTCCCTGAGAACAGGGAACGAGACGCTGCGTCAGCTGACGCTATGGGGAACGCCTCCAGCGTGACCGGTGTCTGAGCTACTATCAAACCACAGCAATCCTATTGACCGGCGACAGCCTATGATGTCATCAAGGTGCGACCAGGAAGTATATAAGGGCGCCTTGCAAACATGACACCAGCTTCTTCGTCTGAAGGGACTGTTCGCAGGCAGGCCCCGAGGCATGGCAAAAGTGACGCAGCGTCTCGTTCCCTGTTCTCAGGGAACTAAGGTTACATTCGTAACCGGGGACGTTCCCTTTCGAAAGGGAACTCGAGCTGCGTCAGCTGACGCTATGGGGAACGATATACCCACGCCGCCATGCCGAGGGGAGTGCATGCCTACTGGCAGTGACAACTGTCAGGACAAGCAAATTCAACTGAAATGCCTGAACCACTCCCCCTCTGGTCACATTAGGCTGTCAGTGACAGCATTCCCTACGGTCATAGCCCGAGCTGTGGCCTTGGGGCACCTTCATGTACCCTACCCCGGCCGCTCAAAGGCCTGGAACCAACCTGTTCGACAGAAGGGGTTCCTTTAAGGGAATGTGGCTAGGGGACCCGAGGGCGCCCCAGCCAGTCACTATTCGGGAAGAACTTCACCGAATGCCACCAGGGAGGCTTGACCTGGCGTCACTATGCGGGACGCTTCCGTCTGCCAGCCCAGTCTGTTAACAACAGAGCCTCTGGAAACTCGCCTCTGGAGAGGCATCAAGCTGAGGGACTGCGAACTGGCAGTGTCCGCCTCAGGCCGGAACTCAGAGACGGGCTATCCTGGAGAACAGCGCTCAGCGTAGTGCTTTCCCACCCTTGCTAGCGAGGGGAGTCAGCTGCTCGATCCTAGGATCTACCGAGCACATACATTACAGGCTGATCTCACAGGGAGGCCCCGAGGGGCCTACGACCAACTGACCAGGCCCAGGCGGCCGTAAGCTCACAGTCAACCCTCATAAGAGGGGAGCTCTTAAGCCTGCCTGGTAGGTACCATGCTGTAGGCAACCTATGCAGGTCCCTGTCCTGTAGGGACCGCATAGCAGCAGTGTAAACTCGTCGTGCTCGAGTATGCGCCCGCCATCAGGTGCCGAAGCCTGATGGCAGGAACCACTAGCTGTCAGCTTGAGCCAGTTATGTGTCTCCGTCCAAGGAACTCATTCCCCCTGGGAGGCCCCGCAGGGCCTACTACTTGCCAGGCTACTCGTAGCCGGCACTGAGACCAGGGAACGACCTCAGGGAGGCCTGGGGAGGCCTGCTACCTGATAGCAGATCATGCTAGCCGCCCTGGCTAGCAACCATGCTCACTGTCATAGGAACCGGGAACCGGGGCTCATCCTCCGGGAGGCCTAGCGAGGCCTAATCCCTGTCACCCAGTGGCCGAGGCCCTGGACCACCCCCTCAGGGGAAGCCAGATGAGGCCTGCTGCAACAGAGCAGGCCCTCCGGGAGGCCTGGTGAGGCCTGCTACCTGCCATCTGGTGACTGGAGCCCAGGAACTGTTATCCAGCGCTAGTTCCCTGGAGTACCCCCTCAGGGGAAGCCAGATGAGGCCTGCTGCATCCCAGCAGGCCCTCAGGGAGGCCCCGCGAGGCCTACTACCTATCATCCAGTGACTGAAGCCCAGGAACGACCCCTTGGGGGAAGCCAGACGAGGCTTACTGCTACCACAGCAGGCCCTCAGGGAGGCCTGGTGAGGCCTACTACCTGCCGTCTGACACCTGAAGCACGGGAATACCCCCTCAAGGGAAGCCCGGCAAGGCCTGCTGCACCCCAGCAGGCCCTCAGGGAGGCCTAGGGAGGCCTACTAACTGGGCTTGTAGCCATGCCAGCGACGAATGCTCGCTGGCAGGTCGGATGAATGCTGGCCGCTCCAAGTCGGGCTGACAGTGGCTGTCTGCTTGGCTGACGAAGACCTATACATCCAGTTACCACCTGGGGAATCACCCCAGGGAGGCCATGATGGTCCTGCTTGTCGACGAGGTACTGCTGAAGCCGACATCGTCGGGGATATTCCTCCCAGGCGCACATTGGCCCGATGTCGCGACTCGCCCGCAAGGAGGCCTGCTGAGGCCTCCTGCTCAGAGTCCACTGCCAGGACTGCCCAAGCTGGCTGCTCACAGCCAGCTGGTAGCCCATGCCCCTCCCGGGGCTGGCTTCATCCCGGAGGCTCACGGGGTCCTCCATGCGATGACGCAGTCCCATCCAGCAGTGCCTACAGACATAGCCTAAACACATTGCCAAAAGCAGTGTACTCAGCAGAAAGTACCTAGACCCTCAAAGCGAGGGGAGTACAACTTACGTCACCCGCGTCAGGGCGGCCGCTCTTCCTTCATGCAGCGGCCTACCGTTCACGCTAGGGCGTCAGCCATGGCAATGCTTCGGCTTCCAGGGGAGCATCCGACCGAAACAATACGAAGCACGCAGGTTGCGAGTGCAGCTCAACCCGAGCCCTAAAAGGTGGAGCAGAAGACACAGAGCAGAGGGCAAAAAATATTCACAAATATGCTACCCACCGGCCCAACATCCTCCAGGATGGGGCCAGGGGCCGCCAGAAGGTGGCAGCCACAACAAGCTCTGGAAAGCGGGGTTTTCGCAAAACTAGCCCACCTGCGTACAAGCGTGGGACGCCAAACCCCGCCCCACGACCACTGGCTAAGTCGCTGTTCATTCTGCTTCACACCAACCTGCATTACTAAAAAACCCCAAAACGCAGAGAAGGGGGCGGGCCTTGGCCGGACGACTCTAATGTAAGAGGAGGCTGACTAGGGATGCGAAAGAAAATGCCCTGCAATATTCAAACCGAGGGCCTCGGGCGATAATTACTTTCCTTCTTTGGAAAGAAATGTCCCCCATCCCGCAAAAGCCTAGGCCAACCGATGCAGTGGCCCGGAGAGGGCCAGCCTACATAAGAGTATTATACGTCGCTCGGGGGAGCGAAAAAACCTCAATAATACTCCGTCCAAGCCCTGCGAGGCTAGACATAAATCTGTAGTTCGTGCGTAAGCCTAAACTCACCCTCCCGTCTATGAAATTCCACGAGGGGCAACGTTGACCGCTTTACCCTGGGGTGGCTAAGAGCTTCCTGTTTGACTAGGAGAGCACACTCGCCTAAAACAACAGCACATTCCTACAAGAATGAGCGGTTGCCTCAATACTGCTTCATCACACAGAGAGAAGGCAAAAAAAAAAACTGTTCGCACAGCTGTACATACAATGGCGGCTATTCTCTCCTAGCAAAGCTAGCTCTAGACATACCACATAACGGCATCTAAAAAATCGTTCTAGCCACCGGACAGGGGAACTACAGGGCCCTATGGTGTCCTCCATCGATACCGTGATCCCCAAACCCTTGGCGGGGAGCATGAAGTCTCACACAACATAAATAATAAATGTTTCCCTCGCAAGGGGGACTTACCAGCTCGCCTCCTGCGCGACGATATCCACACATAAGTTTTACTCACAGTATGCATGTTTAGGAGCGCAACCGCCTGAGGGTGCGCTTCTCACAGCCCAGCCAGGCGGGGTCTAGAGTATCATCGTCACGGCCCCCCGCAGGGCCGGATGTAAGAAGCGCCTGGGGAAAAAATGAAGAAGAGCAGTAAATGAGATGTAATTCTTAACTCACCCACCTAAGGGAGGGATATTTCATTCACGCCAACAGCGTTGTGATACTATTCCTCTTATGTGGGAGTCCGCCTCTTTGCGCCCCGCCCTTAACCGCGGGGAGCATGAGAGGCGATGTTGGCACTCAGGCCCCGTCACTGGTCCGTATACCGTGACGCCTCCCGCCTGCCTGGGACCCGGATCTCAGCGGTGTGCGGGTCCTCGGACACCACCACCCGCGCTTCTGTGACACTGGCCCTCAGGCCCTGCCATCGCTGATATGGCGCACAGCTGCGCCGCGGGTCAGGGTATTTTCCCTGATTGAGATCCCTCAGCAGGTCTTCCCAGTACACTTGCAACACCGACACGGCGTAAAAGTAGCACCAGGCTGACCCGCTGCCGTGTATGCCCCGCCATCTAAACCCCCTGAAAGTTGAAAGAAGCTCAGATGGCAGGGTTGGAGCTGGAACACATACCCATATCCACCCATCCTCCAAACATCAGCATTTAACACCCGCTGATGTCCGTGAATACACTGAATATGGGTTCTTCCATACCCTCACAATCTCAGTCAGGAGATCAGGAAGGACTGGAAAAGCTCAACTGAGCCGACGGTTTTATGGCCGGGGAGAAATCGATCGTTCCGTTTAAACGAGCGATCTCTCCTTTAATGCGCCCACATGACGGCCGCAGCCTGCATGCAGCGCGCTCATAACAGCCATCGGCTCAGCATACACAGTCAGGATGGCTGAGAAATTAATTTCCCTTCTCACCAGCCATCCCTACGAGCATTCGTGATTAGTCTCGTCAGTCGCTAGATCGCCGGAGGGAAACATCCCCTCGCGGCGATCGGCGACCCCATCCGAGGGACTGTGACGTGCATCCGCGCTCAGCCTCAGCGTGAGCGGGGATCACATCACTAATCTCAGATGCAAAAACGCTCTTCCCTCAGGAAGAGCGCTAGACGAGAACGGAGCGATTTCGGATTGAAAACTTCGCTCACATTACACACAATCGAACAAATGACTCCACAAGAGCTTGACTGTGCATGCTCTAAATCCCAGGCAGAAAATAAATGAATCTGGATTACCTTTGACTTGAAGCATTCAGACAAAAACAGTCCCTGAAGACGAAGATGCTGGTGTCATGTTTGCAAGGCGCCCTTATATACTTCCTGGTCGCACCTTGATGACATCATAGGCTGTCGCCGGTCAATAGGATTGCTGTGGTTTGATAGTAGCTCAGACACCGGTCACGCTGGAGGCGTTCCCCATAGCGTCAGCTGACGCAGCTCGAGTTCCCTTTCGAAAGGGAACTCATGTTATATTGCACACTGTAAACATAATCAAAGTTTCAACACGCGAAGAACGGGACCTTTAATATTTTATTTTGAGAGTTTAGTGGATAATAATTAAATAAACAATGACAGACAAAGCAGAATCCTTTAGTAAAAGAGATTCGTCTGAAAGGTAAAATTATTCTATAATTTATGTACAGGCATGTGCTTATTTACTTATTTAATTGCCCATATTTTAATTTAAGATACACAGACCAGGCATAACATTATGATCACCTTCCTAATATCGTGTTGGTCACCCTGACCCGTCGACTCCTCTAGACCCCTGAAGGTGTGCCGTGGTATCTGGCACCAAGAGTTTAGCAGCAAATCCTTTAAGTCCTGTAAGTTGCGAGGCGGGGCCTCCATGGATCAGACTTGTTTGTTCAGCTCATCCGACAGATGCTCGATTGGATTGAGATCTGGGGAATCTGGAGGTCGAGTCGACGCCTCAAACTGGTTGTTGTGCTCCTCAAACCATTCCTGAAGCGTTTGTGCTTTGTGTCAGGAGCATTATCCTGCTGGAAGAGCCACAGCCACCAGAATACCGTTTCCATGAAAGGCTGAACATGGTCTCAGCAATGCTTAGGTGGACCGTGTCAAAGTAACATCCACATGGATGGAGGACCCAAGGTTTCCCAGCAGAACATTGGCCAAAGCATCAGCTCCAGTAGCTCGTCTGTTTGATCGGACCCCACGGGCCAGCCTTCGCTCCCCACGTGCATCAATGATCCTTGGCCGCCCATGACCCTGTGGCCGGTTCTCCACTGTTCCTTCCTTGGAGCACTTTTGATAGATACTGACCACTATAGTTATAATAACTAGATTTTTAAATTTCATGGACAAAATGTGAGTATGTTCACATGCACATCAAAATGGTCAGATTTCGCAATTACAAGAAAAAAAGTCAAAATTGTGATAAATCCCAATTACCTTTTACATTTTTTTAAAGCTTCTATACTTCTCAGTATATTTATTATCCACTCATTTTATCATCATTTTGCTTAGAAAAAAGCGTCTGAATGACGGCCGAAATCCAGAGTTCATGCATAATGCATTTAATCTGAGTTTACGAGGTTACAAACACCAAACGATGGTTGAAGTGTTACGGATGTAAACTCGGTTCTCTCGGCACCGGGACAGAAAGAGTTAATTCAGCTCCGGCATGTTGTCTCTGCATCAGTGTACATTATATACTCTTCATTTGCATACTGCAGCGTGAGCTCAATTAAAATGAACTTTTAATTTCTTAAAAGTAAATTAGTTTTGCATGTGATGCGTGCAAATGTCGGGATAATGGGTGCTTTTTAATGAGAGCCAAAGCTGAGCGCATCCGATAAACTCCAGAGGGGGGTGGGGGGGATCGAGTCAGGGGAGTCTCTCTCTCTCTCTCTCTCTCTCTCTCTCTCTCTCTCTCTCTCTCTCTCTCTCTCTCAGGGCCAGAGGTGGCCTTTGTTGCTGATGTCACGGGCTGAACAGGTGCAGATGGAGAATGGGTTTCGTTGTTGTGGTGCATTAACAAATATGCACTCTGCCCATCCACTGAGCTGCCTTTATCATCCACCTGAACAAGGGTGTTGAGCACACACACACATGCTCAAACACACACACACACTACATGAAGCTGACCCTGCGATACACACTAACACACACATCGAGTGTGTGATGCAGGTGTTCAGCATGGGGAAGAACGGCCTACACTGTAACATAACTTAAAAAAGTAAGTAACCTGGTTGCCATTAATTAAAAATTTGAGTTGATACAATTAAGGAAATCTGCTTAATAAATAGAAACTTGAAAAGAGAACCACATAAAAGAAATTATAAATCATGAAAATAGCACAATTTGGCTGCGTCATCAAAAAATAAAACACACAAGTTCCCAATATGGTTACAAAATCTTTTAATTATATTTGAATAAAGGTTGTCGATTCTTAATAATGTTCATTGCATTAACTCAAATCTTTAATTTCAATGAACGCAAAATTTTGAGGCCAGGTAACTTATTTTTTTCAATCCTTTTTTACAGTGTACTGGAGATTACCCATAGTTTACGAGGCATCAGAGAATGCAGTGATTTCAGTGAGAGTGCTTTCGTAATTAATGTTGAGCTCTTTTTTTTTGTCGGCAACGCACTCTGACGTCGACCACGAGAATTTATGCTTTTGATTTTATTTCAAACTGACACTGCTCAGGTTATTGGTAACAAAAACTATTATGAAGAAATAAACTATAGCAGCAACAAACATTTTTGCATAACTTAAATGATTAATAGTGTATGTCAGCAAAATAATGAAATTCTAAATAGAATTGAATCTCAAGAGACGCACCGCAGTTTCTTTTTCATTTAGTTTACCTTGACGTTCTAAAATAAAACTGAAAAATGGAAATTATATGACATATTGAAAAAATAATTAAAATGCCAAAAATTTCATTGAAATCAGAAAATACTAAAAATAAAAAAGAATTAAAAGTATTTATTAAAAATATGTATCTCAAAAAATATATATATAAAACTGAATTGAATGTTAAAATATAAAATTAATGGGAAAAAAGGTTAGCTATGTTCCAAATGACACACTATGTACTTATGCACTATGCACTTACAGTATGCACTATGTACTTACAGTATGCACTATGCACTTACAGTATGCACTTTGCACTTACAGTATGCACTATGTACTTACAGTATGCACTATGTACTTACAGTATGCACTATGTTTTTATGCACTATGCACTTATGCACTATGCACTTACAGTATGCACTATGTATTTATGCACTATTCACTTACAGTATGCAGTATGTGCTTATGCACTATGTACTTACAGTATGCACTATGCACTTACAGTATGCAGTATGTGCTTATGCACTATGTACTTACAGTATGCACTATGTATTTATGCACTATGCACTTACAGTTTGCACTATGTGCTTATGCACTATGCACTTACAGTATGCACTATGTACTTATGCACTATGTACTTACAGTATGCACTATGTATTTATGCACTATTCACTTACAGTATGCACTATGTACTTATGCACTATGTACTTACAGTATGCACTATGCACTTACAGTATGCAGTATGTGCTTATGCACTATGTACTTACAGTATGCAGTATGTGCTTATGCACTATGTACTTACAGTATGCACTATGTATTTATGCACTATTCACTTACAGTATGCACTATGTACTTATGCACTATGTACTTACAGTATGCACTATGCACTTACAGTATGCAGTATGTGCTTATGCACTATGTACTTACAGTATGCACTATGTATTTATGCACTATGCACTTACAGTATGCACTATGTGCTTATGCACTATGCACTTACAGTATGCACTATGTACTTATGCACTATGTACTTGCAGTATGCACTATGTACTTATGCACTATGTACTTACAGTATGCACTATGTACTTATGCACTATGTACTTACAGTATGCACTATGCACTTACAGCATGCAGTATGTGCTTATGCACTATGTACTTACAGTATGCACTATGTATTTATGCACTATGCACTTACAGTATGCACTATGTGCTTATGCACTATGTACTTATGCACTATGTACTTACAGTATGCACTATGTACTTATGCACTATGCACTTACAGTATGCAGTATGTGCTTATGCACTATGTACTTACAGTATGCACTATGCACTTACAGTATGCAGTATGTGCTTATGCACTATGTACTTACAGTATGCACTATGTACTTACAGTATGCACTATGTACTTATGCACTATGTACTTACAGTATGCACTATGCACTTACAGTATGCAGTATGTGCTTATGCACTATGTACTTACAGTATGCACTATGTATTTATGCACTATGCACTTACAGTATGCACTATGTGCTTATGCACTATGCACTTACAGTATGCACTATGTACTTATGCACTATGTACTTGCAGTATGCACTATGTACTTATGCACTATGTACTTACAGTATGCACTATGTACTTATGCACTATGTACTTACAGTATGCACTATGCACTTACAGTATGCAGTATGTGCTTATGCACTATGTACTTGCAGTATGCACTTATGCACTATGCACTTACAGTATGCACTATGTGCTTATGCACTATGTACTTGCAGTATGCACTATGTACTTATGCACTATGTACTTACAGTATGCACTATGTACTTATGCACTATGTACATACAGTATGCACTATATACTTAACGCATCATACACACGTTTATCCATCAAACGGTCTGTCAGAGATTTCTCTACAGTGTCCAAAAACATGTCGGCATTAAATCTGTGTGCTCATGTTGATATGTTTGTGTAAGAGGGAGATGTTATTTTGCAGCTTGGAGTGGTGAAGGGTCTGTCTGTTGTTTCTGCTTGGAGACAGACAGCCTCGCTCGCTCACCCACACAACACAGCTGCACGGGCCCAGATGAGGGCGGTTGTACCTGAGAGGCAGAACTGGCGCGAGCTGCATGCTAAAACCTAATCAGCTAATGTTGATAAAGGAGGCGGGGTAGGGACATCTGTTCACACAACACAAACCTCATTTGAATCACAAGATGAAATGACTCACATCTGGTGAATTGGAAAATATTCTCCGGCTTCTCAGGCTCCTCTTCTCCACTTGACTTTTTTTGCTCATCTCTTGCTTTCAGCTATGCCTGTATTAATTTGGGTATGAAGGTGAAACACTTTATGTGAGGCTATACTGAGAGCCATACTGGTGTTCATGATTTGTGGTCACATTTATCGATGTTCGGCGAATCTGTTTTAAGTTGGTTGTCATCATCAGGCATTATCTACCTACATATGCTATATCCTGAATACATGACTTTCCAGGCATATACGTACTTGCATGAAGGAGCTTGTCATTTCTAAGAAAGCTCCTGACATATTTTTGTGCAATATTCATCTGGCAGACTGTGGCCCTGTATTCTTTCTGAAGGGAATTCTCATAGGTTTACGACTATATGAAAGCACACCTGTGCTAACAGGACAATCTTCATTTATGTTCAATGCTAACTGATGCTGCTAATAAACAAATAAATGTTCTTCACCAAAAATGAACAGATTGGACTTAGCCTTGGCATATGGGAAGGTTTTGTTTTAATCATTTCCACATTCTTTGTCAAGATAGACAGGAGTATACTTACGATCCCAGCAAAGTGACATAGCATGAGTATGCCACTGATTCAGTTATGAAGATGAAAATTACAATTCTGTCATGTTTGCAGAAAATCTGAGCAGCTCTTTTACATACAGTGCTCACAAAAATCAGCATAAAATTACACGATCAGGCATAACATTATGACCAGTGAAGTGAATAATTATCTCTTCACCACCTGTTAGTGGGTGGGATATATTAGGCAGCAAGTGAACATTTTGTCCTCAAAGTTGATGTGTTAGAAGCAGGAGAAATGGGCAAGCGTAAGGATTTGAGCGAGTTTGGCCAAATTGTGATGACTAGACGACTGGGAAGTGTGCAGTAAACATTTAGTCAAATATCCAAATGTCAGTTTTATATATTATATTTCGTGTCGCTGATCACTTTCCCCTCCAGTGGGCGTAGTTCTCAGTGTAATATAGCATGTCCCGCTCTGACTCAAGTGCCTTTATCCACTTGTGTGTCCTTAAACGTTCTGTTTTTGAGTCAACAGCTTATAAACACTTCTGTTTTTTAGCTTGTTTTCTGCACACCTCATATCAGCTTTTAGACATTGTTAGATATTTTGTAATAAGCCAGAAATGACAAGGAGGACGCCTCACACAATAGAAAGTCAATGGAGACGGTTGGTCTCTCTGTCTCTATGCTGACCAAGTCATTTGAAAGTTAAGCAGCGAGCTCATTGGCTACCGATACAGCAGGAACCAATCAGACGTTCCCTATAGAGAATGATGGGATCGCAAGCAGATTGAGCTTGAGCTCTCAGCCTGCGCCATCATTTATGACACAACTTTTTATTCCTTTTAATTTTGCTGTTACAATTACCGTCTCCTTTCCCCATTTTCTTTGTTCAATGACCTTTCTTTTGAAGTATAGTTTCTGTTCATATTGCTTCTCTTCCTGTGTTTAGTTTGCCTTTTTTCCCGTTGATTACTCTCACCTGTTCCATGTTATCCTGATGTGTGTATTACGCCAGTGTTTCATTGTCAGGTCTTTTCCTTCCATTGCTGTATGTTGGTGTTCACAGTTCAGCCTCCTTGTGTTTAGTTTTGAATTTTGATATAACTTTAATAAAGCACAGCATTTGGATCCATCTTACCCTCGTCTCTGAGTTCACCGTGTTACTTTGGCACTATATTCCAAACTTTTGAAGCGTTATGATAAAAGGCTTGCTTGACTGCTGTGAGCACCATTAACTTTTTTTGGAAAATAAATAACAGCTTGGACATTCTGCAGTAAATTACTCCTCAAATGTCCCTTCGGCCTGTCCAACATTCCTGCCTCCAGCGTGGTAATATGGTAAGTTGGTCAATAATATTTTACTCGGCGAAAACACCAGTAAATCACAGTGACCTTATTTTCTCAATGTGTATATTAGACTGTAATATACAGTGTTATGGATGTAATAGGGATTTGACATGTTATTTAAACAATGCATCAAGTGTATATAATGATTCGACATTTTCCATAAACTATAGATGTTATTTAAGTTACGTTTATACTGATGGTAATTTGTTTTACACAATAACATATTTCCCATACCTCGGTTTTTAGGAGTGAATCGCATGCCAGCAGCTTTCTAACTCTGATGTTATAGGAGTATAATAGTTGGTCACACTTTATTTCAAAGGTCCAATTTAGACATTTTGCTAACTTTCCATCTTTCAGTCTGATAAGAGTCTTATGTTATGTCTTACTGTTAGTGTACTGGTAAAAACATGCAAACTAAACGTTCGGGTTAGTAGAATAGGTTGACACACTGCAAAAAATGCTTTTCTTTCTTAGTATTTTTGTCTTGTTTCTAGTCCAAAGATCTAAAAATTCTTAAAACAAGAAATATTGACTAGACAAGCAAAAGTAATTGTCTTGTTTTGGGGAAAAATAACTCAAAATGAAGAGAGTTTTTGCTTAAAATAAGATAAATAATCTGCCAATGGGGTGAGAAAAATAATCTTAATTCAAACAGAAAACAAGATTATTTTTCTTACCCATTGGCAGAATATTTATCTTATTTTAAGCAAAAACTCTCTTCATTGTGAGATATTTTTTCCCAAAACAAGAAAATAATTTGGACTTGTCAAGCAGATGTTTCTCAATGTAAGAATTTTTTGATATTTTGACTAGAAACAAGACAAAAATACTAAGTAAGAAAAAATAGTTTGCAGTGCATGTTTGAGCTACAGTCTTTCTCAAACAAAAGAGTAGCAACGCCAAGGTCATGGGTTCGATTCCCAGTAAAAACAAGCAAAATTAAAATGTGTACATTGAATGCAATGTAAGTCGTTTTGGATAAAAGTGTCTGCCAAATGCTTAAATGTAAATTAAAGCAAGAAGAGTAATGGAGTTTTATTAAAATATCAGCATGCTACACTGTAAAAAATATTTTTAAAAATAAGTTGCATGGTTGCCTTAAAATATTGAGTTCATTGAAATTAAAAATGTGAGTTAATACAATGAACATTTTGGAGATTCGACAACCTTTATTCAAATATTATTAAATTATTTTATAAGCATATTGGGTAATTTTGTGTGTTTTATTTGTGATGACGCAGCCAAATTGTGCTATTTTCACATTTTCACACATGATTTATCACATTTTTTATGTGGTTCAGACACAATAATATTTTGAGTTTCTATTTATTAAACAAATTTCCTTCATTGTATCAACTCAAATGTTTTTATTTTAATAAACCTCAAAATTTCAAGGCAACCATGTTACCGTAAAAAAAAAAAGGTACATTTTGAACTTTTGCAGTACAATCGACTTGTTATTTCAACTTAAATTATGTTAAACTGACTTTAAAAATGAGTTACATCTTGTATAACTAATAAAAACATGAAATGAAGTGAGTTTTTGCTTAAAACAGGCAAAATGATCTGCCAATGGGGTGAGAAAAATAATCTTATTTCTGATTGGGACGGAAACAAGAAACAAGATTTCAATCAGAAATAAGATTATTTTTCTCACCCCATTGGCAGATCATTTTGCCTGTTTTAAGCAAAAACTCACTTCATTTAGATTTTATTTTCAACAAAACAAGAAAAAAATATCTTGTCATTTTACTGATCTAGTAAATGCATCTTGATTTAAGATTTGTTAGATATTTAGACGAGAAACAAGACAAAATGACTGAGTAAGAAGAGCATTTTTTGCAGTATAGTGTATAATTGCACTGTAACAAGAACACCTTGAAAAAAAAATATATGTAATATCTGTGCTATTTCAAATATGTGTCCCTTTCCTTATAGCATCCTATAAACACACATAAGACATTACACACCGAGTGAGCCTCAATTAGCTGGCGTGAGAGACAGGTAGGTGCATTAAAGGTTCCTCTGCCTCTTTTCCTCAGTATGAGTGGTGAATTATGAATGGTTTGGTCCCTCTCCCCAGGCAGAGAGACCATCGTAATTGCATCCTGGACAGCTGGTGTGTGGTGGCTGTGTTTGGCTCCATCTGTGAGGGGACATGTGTGAGGACGCACCACACATGAGAATAGAAGAGTATGAGAGGACACAAAGACACATTTAACATGCATACACACACAAAAAAACACCCAGCAAGGTGTTTCTGGCCATAATGCATGCACATTAGAATCAAAGCTGTGGAGAATTTCATTAATGCACCTGTGCAAATGCATCATCTAGAGTTTTAGCTGGTGGTCAAGACTGTGTGTGTGTGTGTGTGGGCATGTTTTTGTGACATATGAGGACACAAATGTGTATAATGCCATGGGTATGACACAGGTATTACAGGAGAGGGTGAAATATGAGGACATTACCCATGGCCCCACTTTACAAAAGGCTTATAAATCACACAGGAGGAGTTTTTATGAGAAAGTAAAAATGCAGAATGTTTCCTGTGATGGGTAGGTTTAGGGGCAGTGTGTGTGTGTGTGTGTGTGTGTGTGTGTGTGTGTGTGTGTGTGTGTGTGTGTGTGTGTGTGTGTGTGTGTGTGTGTGTGTGTGTGTGTGTGTGTGTGTGTGTGTGTGTGTGTGTGTGTGTGTGTGTGTGTGTGTGTGTGTGTGTGTGTGTGTGTGTGTGTGTGTGTGTGGCATTTTTTGGGCGTGCATATTTTCTTTGTACATGAGTGGTGATTAGCACAGCTCTGCCAATCACTGAAATTTACATTAAACCTGAAATTAATTTCATACTTTTTTCTCTCTTTAATTATGCCGACATCTGCTGTGAAGCTGAGCTGCGCACATGAATTTTAATAACTGTGTGTGTGTGTTTTTTTCTCCAATTCCCTCTGAACTTTGAGGGAAAATGGCTTTGTTGGTACTGATTTTACCCCTCCTAAAACACAAAGAAGTGTTGGAGGAGAATAGACACGATGAGCTTGTGTGTCTCCTGCCTCTTATTCACACTGCGCTTTTATCATCAGAGCATCTTAAATGAATACATTACTCACTCGCTCTTCTTTGTTCATGGCCAAAGACAAAAGAAAGCATTTATGCACATACCAGAGGCATTCTATGACACAAGTGCTTTGTGCCATCTAGGTAAACGGATAAACTCATATATAATACTGGTTCACGAAGAGGTTTAGTAACAATCCACACATTAAACAACAAATCACTAAAGGGTTAGTTCACCCAAAAATGAACTGTCATTAACTCCTCTCCCTAATGTCGCTCCACACCCGTAAGACCTCCGTTCATCTTCACACACAGTTTAAGATATTTTATCTTTAGTCCGAGAGCGTATGCAAGTGTATGCACACTATACTGTCCATGTCCAGAAAGGGAATAAAAACATCATCACAGTAGTCCATATGAGACATCAGTGGGTTAATTAGAGTCTCTTGAAGCATCCAAAATACATTTGGGTCCAAAAATAACAAAAACTACGACTTTATTCAGCATCGTCTTCTCTTCCGGGTTTGTGTTCAATCCTCAAATAAAGATTCAAACGGTTATGAATCAGCGAATCGATTCATGATTCGGATCGCCAATGTCTCGTGATTTCAGCAGTTTGACACGCGATCCGAATCATGAATCAATACGCTCTTTGAAATCAGATGGGACCAACACATTCTCACACCCAACTTGTTACACACTGACGCTTAATCCGGACCCATTGGCGTCACTTTTTAAAGCACAGGGGAACTACAGGGAGTGCAGAATTATTAGGCAAGTTGTATTTTTGAGGATTAATCAGGATTGATCAATGGGGTTTAGATCAGGTGAACGAGGAGGCCATATCATTAGATTTTCTTCTTTTATACCCTTTCTTGCCAGCCACGCTGTGGAGTACTTGAACGCGTGTGATGGAGCATTGTCCTGCATGAAAATCATGTTTTTCTTGAAGGATGCAGACTTCTTCCTGTACCACTGCTTGAAGAAGGTGTCTTCCAGAAACTGGCAGTAGGACTGGGAGTTGAGCTTGACTCCATCCTCAACCCGAAAAGGCTCCACAAGCTCATCTTTGATGATACCAGCCCAAACCAGTACTCCACCTCCACCTTGCTGGCGTCTGAGTCGGACTGGAGCTCTCTGCCCTTTACCAATCCAGCCACGGGCCCATCCATCTGCCCCATCAAGACTCACTCTCACTTCATCAGTCCATAAAACCTTAGAAAAATCAGTCTTGAGATATTTCTTGGCCCAGTCTTGACGTTTCAGCTTGTGTGTCTTGTTCAGTGGTGGTCGACTTTCTGCCTTTCTTACCTTGGCCATGTCTCTGAGTATTGCACACCTTGTGCTTTTGGGCACTCCAGTGACGTTGCAGCTCTGAAATATGGCCAAACTGGTGGAAAGTGGCATCTTGGCAGCTGCACGCTTGACTTTTCTCAGTTCACGGGCAGTTATTTTGCGCCTTGGTTTTTCCACACGCTTCTTGCGACCCTGTTGACTATTTTGAATGAAACGCTCGATTGTTCCTTCTTTTGACCCATTTTGCCAAAGGAAAGGAAGTTGCCTAATAATTATGCACACCTGATATAGGGTGTTGATGTCATTAGACCACACCCCTTCTCATTACAGAGATGCACATCACCTAATATGCTTAATTGGTAGTAGGCTTTCCAGCCTATACACCTTGGAGTAAGACAACATGCATAACGAGGATGATGTGGTCAAAATACTCATTTGCCTTATAATTCTGCACTCCCTGTAACCCAGACAACTTCCGGCAAATTTAGATTTGCTCTGCAAGTATTAAAATTTTGAATGTGTGCATAATCTACGGCGGACGGAGACGCTGTCGCTTTGGGTCTTTTCTTCACACAAATCAGTCGTTTAGCCTCAGGACACTTGACATATTTTCACTTTTTACTGTTATATCCTTCGTTTTATTTCATATAATACACAAATGGGGTCGGTTTAGGGTTGGGTTACGTGTTCAAATGTGTCTAAATAGCATAATAAACATTTAAATAAAAATATGCTGGCTGATTAATTTGAGAATCACAACATGTCATAGTGGCAAAATTATAGCCCAAATATTTAATTTCATCATGACGATAACATTCCCATGCTCAATCTGTGTATGACGGCAAAGGTTTCTCATTAAAAAGCAATGGATTACCCTGTACATCGGAAAAACATCTAAAATGCAATCAGTAACATTACACTGCTTTTCTTAATTACTGTAGTATTCTTGTCTTGTTTCTAGTCTAAATATCTAAAAATTCTTACATTAAAAAACATTTTACTAGACAAGTAAAAATTATTGTAAAAATAACTCAAAATGAAGAGAGTTTTTGCTTAAAATAAGCTAAATAATCTGCCAATGGGGTGAGATAAAAAAAACTACATTATTTTTACCCCATTGGCAGATTATTTATCTTATTTTAAGCAAAAACTGTTGAGTTATTTTTCCCCAAAACAAGACAATTACTTTTGCTTGTCTAGTAAATACTTCTTGTTTTAAGAGTTTTTAGATGTTTGGACTAGAAACAAGACAAAAATACTGAGTAAGAAAAGCATTTTTTGCATTGTAAAATGAACATATTGGCCGACATATTAAGCATTACTTAAACATTGTAATTACAATTTTGAATAGTAATTTAGTTTTTAGTTAAATTGTGTTGCATTAGGTTATTAATGTTAATGAGAGACTCAAAATGCACCAAATATCATCCTTTATGTAGAATGACCCAGCAGATGTTCGACTGAAGAGGCTCTTTCTATCAGTTTGACCCGTCCCTGCGCTGAGCGTAGGCCGTATAATGCAGCGCTGAAGCATCACAGACGGACACTCACCGGCTTCATCTGTCTTCATATCCACGGCATCTCCTAACAAGAGTTTAAACACGAGACCTGCTTCAACAGGCCACCGGCACACACACTCAGCTCTACATGAGCCGGAGTTACCCCGCTGTGGAGAGGTAATTCATCACACACACACATTGGTCTGTGTGGTTTACAGGGACTCTCCATAGGCGTAATGGTTTTTATACTGTACAAACCATATTTTCTATCCCCTTACACTGCCCCTAAACCTACCCATCACACACACACACACACACACACACACACACACACACTGCTCCTAAACCTACCCATCACAGGAAACATTCTGCATTTTTACTTTCTCAAAAAAACATAATTTAGTATGTTTTTAAGGCCATTTGAATTATGAGGACATTTGATATGTCCTCATAAACCACATTTATAGTGTAATACCAGTGTAATACCCATGTAGTTATAAACCACATAAACAGGCTCACACACACACACACACACACACACACACACACACACACACACGCACGTACACACGCACACACACACACACACACACACACACACACACACACACACACACACACACACACACACACACACACACACACTCTGTCGGCTGTAATGAAGCTGTGTTATTTTATAAATGCTTATTAGCCACATATCCTCCAGTCATACTGAGAACATAAAGACATAACACACACAGATTACAGCATAAACATGTGCATGTGAGAAAGAGAGAGAGTTTACATATTTTATTTGTACCCACTTTGATGCTGAAATGTTTTGTTATTTTTTAGCAGAACACCGATTATGTGTAACCGTATTGATTTTCAATAACGCTATGGTATGTTCTGCGTTTAGTGCAACAGTCCCAGAGCCGAGGACCACACATCCAAAAACAGACGATCGTCTGATAATTAGGTTATTAATGTTAATAAATATAATTCAGCTCAAGTCAGATCAGTGTCTATTAAAGGTGCAGTATGTTCGGGAGATTGTCTGAACCAGGACCACACCCCTAAATGAAGCAACTGCCACGTGATTGGTTGATTAGATAATTGCGTTAATGAGAAATTGAACCAGATCATCATCTGAACAGACAAAAAGTTTCTGAATAAAGTGTGAATAAAGACCAGAGTGGACATTAGTGGACTATCTCCTTAGGCCGGGGACACACTGCAAGCGTGTCGTGAGCGTCTCGGCTGCGTGGCGTGTCCGTTTTTATTTCGGCTCCCATGTTAACCGGTTAGCGCTTACATACTGCCTGAGTCAGCCGCGCGGAAAACGCGTGCATGCTTCAAATAGAAGAGACGCCTATTTTTCACGCGACACGCGAGCGTGTTGGAAGCGTTTCTAGGCAAAATAGCATAGGAAAAGATGTTTATATGCCATTTTGACACGAATACATATTAATAAATGACATTTTCATGTTTGAAACTCTTTAGGTTCACATAAATGCAGATATAGGCCTACTTGTAATAATAAAAAACAACATAATTATCGATTTTGAAATATTAAACCTTCAACAGAACGAAATATTCTGTAGCCTATTTTGCCGTCAATACCATAGATCTGTATGGTCAATAGGCTATTGCCGACGTTGTCTTTGGTGTATCAATAGGCAATATATTTATATTTAACATGAAGTATAGGGCTTCCCAGCAGCAGCAGCGCGTCAGACACGCTTCTGGTGTGCAAAGACAGAGAAAACGCCAGGCAGACGCCCCACGGCTGACACGCAGCAGAAACACCACGCTTGCAGTGTGTCTCCGGCCTTACACTGCCCCTGTCCCTAAACCTACCCATCACACACACACACACACACACACACACACACACACACACACACACACACACACACACACACACACACACACACACACACACACACACACACACACACACACACACCCATACACACACACACTTCTAAAAAAAACTCCTCCTGTGTGATTTATAAGCCTTTTGAAAAGTGGGGACATGGGTAATGTCCTCATATTTCACCCTCTCCTGTAATACCTGTGTCATACCCATGGCATTATACACATTTGTGTCCTCATATGTAACACAAACATGCCGACACACACACACACACACACAACACACACACACACAGACACACAAGACCAAAGTGGACATTAGCAATACTTTAGCGTATTCAAAACAAAACGGAGTTATGACAAGCTGACCATCTCACGATTGTAGGTAGACCTACTCAAATGAACAAAATATATAAAACTGGCCTAGTGTTTTTTTTTAATAGATATTTTACTGCAAAAATACCAGCTTTAAATCCAGTTCACTAACAGTCTGGAATTATCCAGCTCGAATTGTGCTCTCATGCGATGGTGTCAGCGGCGTTAAATCGATAACATTACTGAATATGAATTGTCTTTTAAACCCGTAAATGTCCACAGAGCCGCACTTCACACAGAAAATCCATATGAACGGTGAGGTTGGATGAGGTGACAGTGTGTGTGTGTGTGTGTGTGTGTGTGTGTGTGTGTGTGTGTGTGTTTGTTTTTGTGACATATCAGGACAAAAGTATGAATACACACCAACAAAGTCAGGACATGTGTAGAAGTCAGGACCAAAATCGATGTCCTCATTTTTCTGAACACCTCACAGTGTTCTACAGCCTCAAATATACACCTGGTGCAAAAATCTCATTGGGCAAGAAATGTCACAATTTTAAGAAATCATCTGTGTAAGTGTGTATCACGTTTTTGCTCACTCACTGATACGCCAACTATAGGAAGTGTGAGGTACTGCGCTTGACGTTTACACACAGAGGAAGTGACATCAGAGATTTCACTTTAAGAAAAAATCACTTATAAAATTTTAATAGCTACACTTAGCCAGTGGTTGCCTATAAATAAATAGTGTTGGTCAGCAGTAACACAGTAAAAAATTCTAAAGAATGGACTTTAAACAGTACAATTTATAATTATCTACAACGTGATGTTTGGACGTATGCTGTAAGCTACCTCACGTTAGCACTCTTGTTACACAAGCTGGCTAAAATGCTAAATGCATAGCTAACCACATCCACTGAATCAGTTATGTAGCCATAGGTGTGGGCGATCTGGCGATTTTATATCTTGATCGATCTTGACGTCCACAATCTACTTTTCAAGCGAATCGTAGAGATCACGATCTTTTATGTCCTAGGGGGACTTTTGTTTTGACGGCGCTGAGAATGCCTGAGCATCAGAGCCCATATTCTCCGTGTTCATTAGTTCACGATCTCTGTGTAATAGTCAAATAATATCTAATACGCTATTAGATAAAACTGTTAAACAAAGAAAGTAAACGGTATGCGAAAAAAGTATTATAGTGTTTGCTTTTATATTTCTGAAAGGCGAACACTAATACCCCACCCAGCAAAAACCTGTTTGAAAGACGATATTGTCAGACGTTTAATCAACGTTCAAATTTGGTTGAAAGGTGAAAAGACGTCTATACAAGGACGTCCCACTTACGTCTAAATCTGGTTGTAAAGTGAGTTTAAAAGACGTCTTTTCTATGCATAATTTCAACCGTGATTATGCATTCATGGTTGAAATTAGGCCTGAAAAAGACTATTATATTTAATATTCATAATTAGTCAAAATAAGACAATTCACAAGAGTACCATTTATTGACACATAAAAACACTTTCCTGATCACATATTAAACTTGCATGTGATCAAACATACTGTAAAAACAATAATATTGTGAAATATTACTACACAAAATAACTTTTATATATGAATACATTGAATATTCCTGTTATCAAAGGTGAACTCTTCAGTGTCAGATCCTTCAGAAATCATTCTTGATTTGATGCTCAATATCAATGTTGATAACAGTTTTGCTGCTTCACTTTGTGCAGAACACAAATGAAGATATTTTTAGCAGATGCCTTGTATGCACAAAATAACAAAAACACTTATGTCTTTATTCACAAATGATGTATCTCTGACGCATGTTCACAAGCATGCCTCACGCCAACACAACACGGATGCATATATTTTGTGAAAAAAACACACAACACAAAGCATTCACGTCGCTTCATAAAATCGAGGTTAAACCACTGGAGTCATAATGGATTACTTTAGCCCCGTTTCCACCAAAATTACCCGGAACAATTTGTACCAGGAACTTTTTTACAGGAACTTTTCTCCCCCCCAGACCTGCAACTGTCTGCGTTTCGACCGCGATAAAGTTCCGAGAAGATTAGGCAAATTAGTCCGGTGATGTAGGACTGCACGCGACTGCTCCTCCAAGCCAGTGACGGACAAGGCTGTCACTTTTTATTCGATATTCGAATATGCATTCGAAGATGACGTGAAATATCCGTAATCCAACTATAAATAAACTATCCGGTTTTTAAAGTGCCATGTAGCGCAATTTTTTTTTTACTGTCGGTGCGTTTACATGGAGCACTGTAATCAGTTTAAAAGTCCAATCTGAAGGAAAATGCTCCATATAAACACCTCAATCGTAATAAAAATGCCCAAACTGAATGAAATTGTAATCGTTTTGAGATGGGTGGAAAAATCTTTTCATGAATCAATCAAACGAAACATTTCACCATGTAAATGACCTGACCGGATTACTTTTGAGTGTGCGTCCTTATGTGACAACAGCGCGCGCCTTCGCCACTGAAGAGCACACGTCGCGCTCATGCACCAAGCATGACAAGAGAGGAAAATACATTTTTCTGAGGGATAATCTTTTTATTTCATAAGAAGTTATGAAGATAATGTTGGCATAATGACACTGTCCCTAAGCCTATGTAAGCAAACAATCAACTTCTTCAACTGCGCCTGACATTAGAATAAATTTTTTTCTGAGATGATTATTACACTTTACAACAAATGAATAGCTTTTATAAAACCGTATAAGTCCTGGTGGCCGTTGAGAGTTGCTATGGCATCCGTAAACACATTCCAGCTGCTGGAGATGACGGCGTTGTAGATAATTGAATATATTCGAATGCATTGCTTGATATTTGATATCCGTTCGAATTAGATTTTTTTCAAAAATGACAGCCCTAGCGGACAGTAATCATTTTTGTGTGTACCGATTGAAAGATTTAGTGGATTTAGTTATTATAAGCTATTTATTTGTTTAAATAATCATCTCAGAAAAAATAATAATTCTTCTGTCAGGCGCGCAAGTAAAAAACTGCCTGGGGCAATATACGCTGTGTCATTACTCCAACATTATCTTCATTATCTTATAACTTACGAAATAAAAAGTTAACCCCTCAGAAAAATTAACTTTCCTCTCTTGTCAACATGAGCGCGGCGTGTAAGACTTTTAAAAATGCCGAGTTGAACCTAAATGCTGCGTGAGCTCAACCAATCAGCATGTTCAGCGCCCAAGTCCCGCCCTCGAAAGTTCCTGAACTTTGAAAAAGTACTACCCCGCGAGCAGGGCCGTTTGGAGGGGGAAATATTTACCCGGAACTTCATTTAGACCCTGGTTCCTGCGGTCTAAACACACGAAGTACCACCCAAAGTTCCTAGTTCCTGGGTAAAGTTCCTGTGGTGGAAACGGGGCTTTTGATGTCTACTACCTTTCTAAGGTGAACTGTGAAATGGGGGAGGACAGAAATCTCTCAGATTTCATTAAAAAGAAGATGACCAAAAGTCTCACAGGTTTGGAAAAGCATGAAGGTGAGTGATGAAAATTTTTGGTTACATTTTATACATTAGGTAAATCAATCAACATATCAATAAACCGCTTGTTCTTCTGCTCCTTCCACCATCCCAATCCGGATTATTGAGCCACGACAGAAGCTTCCACTTTGAATATTTTAGCCAGGCTGTTTTTCTCCAGCATCTAAAGTGAGAAAGAAAACAATAACCCAAATGTAAATGTAAACACAAAACAAAATTGGTTGTCTATTAGGGCATTTCCACCTCAGGGCACAAAATGATTAAAACTGAAAACTGAAATTGAAAACTGATTAATAGCACGAGAACAATTTACTAAAATTTTCAACACACTTTTGTTACTTTCTCTACATTGCAAATGTTGTACAATTAAAATAACTCTGCAAGTACTACAAAAAAGTAAACTACTGAACTACTGAAAAGGATGGTACACTGGAAATATGGTCATCTTGTACTCACCCTCATGTCATCATCAATTGAAACTGGGAACCTGCACACACTGTAAGAAGATGCAGTGGCCTGTGGCTGAGTGGCCTTTGGTTTTATTTAGCTGTATTTGACAAACAAAAGGGGAAAAAGATGTAACATCACTGAATATTTCAAAATATTTTACATTTCTGTACAAATTAAAGTGTTACTCATTCTTCAGATATAAATACATATAGACAGATAGATATTAATATACATATATTAGGGAAGCACCAATACCAAGATAGATATTAATATACATATATTAGGGAAGCACCAATACCATTTTTTCAGAACCGATCCGATATTAAAAATTCTGAGTATCGGTCGATACCAATACTAAACTGATACCAATCCGATACCAATACTGTTTTGTTTAAAAATGTATGTAGAATTTCTATACCTCAGTCTGTTGAACTGATAATCACTCTTTTTTGAGTTAAACACAATCAAACAAATACAGACAACTTCATTATATTTTATATAAATATATAAAATCACAATCTATGACAAAATACTACTATAGATGGTGAATAAATTAGATTAGTGGATAATTCAGCAGAAAAAATTACAAAATCACGAGTGCACAATACTTGTATACAATCGAAACATTTAGTGAGGAAAAATAAAGGAAACCACAAAGGTGAATAGGTGTAGCTGTAAAATCTGGTAAAATGTTACACAAAATATATTCATGAAAACCAAGTAAATATATTAGAAATAGGGCCTATATACTAAGAAATTACATTAATTTTAAATGTATAGCATGTATTTTTAATGGGGCAGCAACATATTATAGATAGGGCAGAACAAGAAAGGCTATTAATAAGGCTTTCACAGCGCAAAAGTATTATAATATAGAGCGGCACAAAGCGCGTATGAGCATTGCGTGTGCAGGACGATCCGCTTGAAGCAACACGGAGTCACAGTGCCGCGCTATGTCCGCATGGAGAAGTTCAAAACAAGATCAACGCGTAGTGTATCTGTGCTAGGGCTGGACAATAATTCAATATCAATATATATCGCGATATAATTTTTTTCAATAACGGTGATATGATTTTTAAACACATTTCCGATATTTCGATATGACTGACGTTCAGGGCTCATGCCATCAGAAAGAGCAGAACACGATTGGCTTCTTGTGTGATGACGTAGGCCTACACCACGGACTTTACCTTACGCACCACGGTTTTAGCTACAAAGAGAGTTTCCCTGACCTTAACACAAATGTGACTGAACGAGCTTCCACAAGTAAGGAGAAATAAATAGTTGATAAGAGAAGAAAGACTAACTTTCTTTAGTGGCGTGGAAGTTCGTCTATCTAAAGCACTATTCGCACGGGATTAGTATTATCTGGACCTCTGTGATTTAGACATTACTCCACATCTGAGTTTTGCGTGGCGCATTCGCACGGGATAAGCAAAGCCTGTGATTTTACTCGAATTTACTGACTTCTCCCGGATATGATTTTCGTTATAGATAGCTGTATGAAATCATAAACAGGCATCGATATTGTTTTGATTATTTTACAGTAGCCTAATAAATAAATATAATTTCGTTCAGTTAGTGAACAGACGCCATGAACTGAGCTCAGACCAGCGGCAGGAATCAGATTTCATTTATCACGAGTGAGAAGCTGACAATATACGGCGGAAGATTCAGTTTCAAAGCTAAATGTAAAAGCGCCTATTTAAACAAGATTGTCATTGTACTATACTGTTCTGTTCTGTTTTTCATTCAGAACAGTATTGATGTTAATATTAAACACACCATTCAATCAGATTACTCTCAAATTGATACTCATTCTAAAGTGAAAGTATAATCCGTGCGGGCGCGGCTGCACGGGAATGACTGAACGGTGCGCATTATGAATGCAGACTTTATTCTTCGTGAAAGATAAAGATAGAAATGCTCACAGGAAGAAAAAAAGCTTGCAAAAAGTATATACAATCCGCCTAATCCTGGCCAAATCACAGAGATGTCGATTCGCACGGGACTAATATTATCACAGGACCTCGTGTTCGGTGAAATGGTAGGTAATTTGCGGGGGAATTTTTACTTTACAAATTACAGACATGGCCGATTCGCACGGGATTAAGATCACCGACATTCTCTGCAATTATTACAAATCACCAGAGGTCCCCAGATAATACGAATCCCGTGCGAATGTGGCTTAAGATCTGATATTAAACTTCAGGTTTCAGTGTGCTGCAAAATGTGCCGGAGAGGTGCCGACTAGGGGTGTAACAATACATCGACATAGCTGCATCAATCTAATGTCTAACGATACGATGCCAAGCGTTACAAATAATCCATGTAGACTATTTATGTAAGAGGCAAGTGGCACATTTGTTTTAATACTTTCCACATTTGCACACAATGTCATGTATTAACACCAACGCGTTCATTCTCGTTTAAATTACCTTTCAATGCTTGTGAAAGACGGTCAGACATGGCTTCACGTAAATGTATCATTAGCTCGTGTTTAAAGCCTTGCCAAAGCAGCGTGCACTCATCTCAAACAGAGCACAAATAGGCCACTGAATTGAGTCTTATTTTATTAATTTTTTTGTGCATCAGTAGATAAAGGTATAGTTTTGCATAAAAGGAGAATATAGCGCTATGAATCGTTCTTCACTGAAATTTATAACTTAAAAGAAAATGCTCAATAAACTGCGTCTGCGAAGTGAGAGTCTTATGTTTATTTGAGGTGATTTCACATTTCTTGTTCGTATAAAGGCTAAATACAAATAAAAGGTGAACATTAATTTATTTGTACCGTTTTTATTTCTAAAATATTATATAGTTTTATAGGAGGAGGTTTCATAGACTTGGCAAATTAATTTGTCAGAAGTTTGTAGGTACAGACATCCTTTGTGGCAGTTCTTGGTAGTTTTTCTAAAGCTTTTATATAGTTCATATCGATATCGAAATTATATCGTATCGACCAAAATTAAGAAATATATCGTGATAGAAATTTTGGCCATATCGTCCAGCCCTAATCTGTGCAGTATTCTTAGAAGCCGTTTCTTTTAACAGTTTGACATTTCAGTTACTGTGTGTGAAGAACAATACGATAACTAGTCCAGTGTTGTGATCTAACAGACACCCGGGATAAAGTAACATGATTTGCAGCAATAAACACCAGCAAGTTAGTCATTTTTTGAGAAACCATCATGTTTTCTACTTTACAGATCAAGCATAATAACAGAAACAATAAATCATCTTGGAGAGTTTGATCGTGTTGACTGTCGTAACCGAACGCAGCACAGTTTAAAGCTGAATGGAGAGAGACTGAGCCTAAGTAAGCATGCATTGACTTGAATGAATGACTTAAATATTCATCTGTACTCGCATTAAACTATGGAATGGCTTCAGAACACTAATAATATAGTGCAAGAATCATTGATGATGCTTTATAATGTTTCTGTGCCTTTTCTGGGGCACTGGGGCTTAAAAATAACACAGAATATTATGCGCACAGTATCGAATTTGGATTGGTCCTGTCTGTCCGATACCCAATCCGGCAGATAATGGCGGATCGGAACCAGTACTGATCCTGAGTATCGAAACGGTGCATCATCTTTCTAATGCTATTTACTGTACATTGATAAATACTGTTACATATATACGTGCAAGATTTGTAAGCTTGGCAAAAAGTTGTGGAGAATTTTATTCAAAGAATTTATTTTATTTTTTCCCTTTATTCAAAGAGATAGGAGGAGCTGCTCTTGCATGCCCGAGAAGCATTTTAAAGATGGCCGCTGAGCGAAATGACTTGTCTCAAAGGGACTTTGGTATAACTTACCAGTCATATGGTTTATAATGTCTAGAGATGTTCTTCGACAGGAGTATGCTCCAACTCTAGTGCATGGCCATCAGCAAGGAAGAATCTACGAACATCTGTCACAGAGACAAAAATATTTAGTAGCCTATTCAATGCCAGGTTTATTAGAAATAAATTATAGCAGAGGTGAAACGCAGAATAGAAAAATAGTAATATACAGATATACAAAGAAATAATCCTTAAATAACAGAATTTACATTTTTAGGTTTACTTATTTAATAATACTAATACAGTGTCACTTATGTTTGTACATCAAAGCCTTTAAAAAAAAAATATATATATATATATCTCACCATGCATTAAAAAAATATGATTACAACGAAAGATCATAACGTGTATGAAATCAGCTCATTTCACTGTTTAAGTGACGTCACCGATTGACCGTACAGTGTCTATTTTAGGCTAAATTAATTAGCCTACTTCCAAACAAAACTATCAAAATACGTCATCTACACATAAGATGTGATTTAAAAGCCCCAACTTCCATAAACAGGAGCTCAAGTTAACCTAAAGTTACCTGTAGTTAACGTTAGCCTAACGGTTGATATGCTAACGGACTTTTTCCGAAGACACTAACGTTAAACCATTTCTATAAAGTAATATTCAGCGGATGCGTGTCATATACATGAAAAAAGTGTAAGGAACATTTGTATGTACTATTTGTGTAATTGTAGTCTCTAAACTTACCTGAAATTATCCAAACAACAATGAGAGACGGAGTTTTTGCTGTTTGTCAGTTGAGTTGAAGACGCTCCGTGTCCGTGGTACCGCCCTCTGCTCCAGTTCAAATGTGACTCAAATGTTCAGCGTGCGCGCCCATTAAAACACGTGGAAGTCACGCAGCATTCACATGAATGTCGAATTAATGGAGTTAATTTTTTGATAATCAGATAATGTCCTAAAACTTGATACATTATTAAGTGGATAACAGGCCTGATTGTAGTCTACATCAGACTTTAAATGGAAAGAGAATAAAGCAGTTTTCAGAATGTAAAATGATTTTGAAGTCAGTAAAATAGGCTATATGTTATAATATAATATAATATAATATAATATAACTATTGAAATGTATACATGTAGAAATAAAATTGCAAAAACAGTAATTAAAAACTATTGGCCTATAAGGCATGAATATATTTTTTCATACTGTATAATACATTTACAGATGTAACATGTAGAACAACTTTTAAGCTTATGTTATATGTATTTTTTAAATATATATATTTTTTAAATGCATTTCGATATATTTAACAGTGCACTTCACATATAACATATGTGGATATACAGTAGATGCTACACAACAATCTATTGTTTCACTTGCTTAAGTAGACTTACTAACTGTGTTTATGGCTATATTGTGGTCCGAAACAGACGTATGTGCGTACTTGGGCTAAATTTGTACCAAATCTCGACGGACCAAACAAAGCCCAATTTTCAACATCTTTTTTTGGGCTAAATGAAGGCCATTACGGGCCAACTTGATTTAGCCCAAAAAACAACGTCCAAAAGATGTCTGGTGCTGGGTGGGTAGCCTACATTCTCATTTCTCATGTCAACATTCAGCAAATGTGTATGTATATACTTTAAAGAAATCTTTGAAAATTTGATTAACATTTAATTTCACAAACCTTGCAGAATGAATTGAATAGCTGTCAGATATTCTGAATTGTGCATTTTTAACCTGCATGACTCTGTTTACTGTGTGTGATGGACAGTCTGTGTGAATTAGTTCAGCTTCACTGGATCTAAACACTTTAAATCCTTGATTTCAGCTATGCTGCACTACATTCAGGTGCTCACTATGGCATATTCAGAATTTTCACTGTGTGCTGAATGTACATTTAGTGTTGCCTCGTCTTTATCGAAAAAATGTTTTCCCAGTGTGCACAAACTTACTGAGTGCCTACTAGTTGGCTACACTTTTATTAACATTTTTTTCAATTTCTTTATTTGTGAAAAATACTATATGTTAATATTATGAATCCAGAATCAAAAGGTTTGTTAAATCTAAAATAGTCTTTTTAATTGATATTATATTTATTTAATAGATTTTTTTTTCAGATTATAAATAAATAAATAAACATTATATATATATATATATATATATATATATATATATATATATATATATATATATATATATATATATATATATATATATATATATATAAAAAGATATCGGCATCAGCCATTAAACACTAATGACTATTTTGAAAACTGATGTTTAATGCAATAGTATTTAATGTTGTGCAAATAGATAAGTCGATAAGCTTGTTTCAGTCTGGATATTTTCCATAGTAGGCTACATTTAAAAAATTGGGAAGATTGCGATTCAGATCATGGATTGTGATTTTCTTTTTTTATCACAATATGAAATTTTGTGAAGTTCGCCCACCCCTAAGCTGTAACATATTTTTTCTCTATACTATGTATTTGTATATGTTAAATGCTTTTCTCTATGCATGATATATATTATACGGTATGTTTGTATCTAAAATGGTAGACTACCTTAAAATATAAGGGCATTATTACTTAGCTAGTTCTAGCTGGTTAGCTCAGCAGCAGCCTCACAGCTACAAAACATGTAGGTACTATTTCAAGCCAGCTACAACTAATGAAATTATCCAAATGATACATACCTAGTGGTTGCTATCTGTCTATGCTCCATCTATCATAAACTTGAAAGTATAGGGTTTGAATTTAGCTAATGTATTATGCTAAAGTTTAGTTTATGATCAACGCTGAACAGTTCTTACAGTCATTTTTTTTCCAGCCACCACACATTTAGGGATGTGATTTAACCCTCTATGGCATGACTTTTTATTTTTTGGGGAAAAAATATTTCACCCCCTTTTTTGGGAGCTTGGGGGTCCCTGATAATATATCCATCATAAAAAATGTCACCCCCCCCCCCCCCCCACCCCTGAACCAGATTTTGGTTTGTTGCCTCAGGGCAACACTGATGGTACTAAAACTCCAAGGTTTTCTACATAGGTGGAATAGGGAAAACAAGCAATATGTGCATTAGATAGTTTTATTTTACATAAAAAATACAAAAACAATACTACTAACTCCAACTAACACCTCATGTATTATATTAGTACACCAATCAGGCATAACATTATGACCACTGACAGGTGACGTAACACTGATTATCTCTTCATCACGGCTCCTGTTAGTGGGTGGGATATATTGGGCAGCAAGTAAACAATTTGTCCTCAAAGTTAATGTGGTAGAAGCAGGAAGAATGGGCAAGCGCAAGGATTTGAGTTTGACAAGGGCCAAAATGTGATGGCTAGACGACTGGGTCAGAGCATCTCCAGAACTGCAGCTCTTGTGGGCTGTTCCCGGTCTGCAGTGGTCAGTATCTATCAAAAGTGCTCCAAGGAAGGACCAGTGGAGAACCGGCCACAGGGTCATGGGCGACCAAGGCTCATTGAGACCTGTCAGGTTGCCCATGCTGACCCCTGACCCTGCCGAAAGCACCAACAGTGGCCCGTGAGCATCAGAACTGGACCACGGAGCAATGGAAGAAGGTGGCCTGGTCTGAGGAATCACATTTTCTTTTACATCATGTGGATGGACAGGTGCGTGTGGGTGGCTTACCTGGGGAACACATGGCCCCAGGATGCACTATGGGAAGAAGACGAGCTGTGTGATGCTTTGGGCAATGTTCTGCTGGGAAACCTTGGGTCCTGCCTTCCGTGTGGATGTTACTTTGACATGTAACACCTTCCTAAGCATTGTTGCAGAACATGTTCAGCCCTTCATGGAAACCTATTCCCTGGTGGCTGTGGGTCTTTAACTCTTTCACACTTCCACAAAGCACAAATTGCTCAGGAATGGTTTGAGGAGCACAACAACGAGTTTGAGGTGTTGACTTGGCCTCCAAATTCCTCAGATCTCAATTCAATCGAGCATCTGTGGGATGAGCTGAACAAACAAGTCCGATCCATGGAGGCCCCACCTCACAGCTTACAGGACTTAAAGGATCTACTGCTAACATCTTGAGCCAGATACCACAGCACACCTTCAGGGGTCTAGTGGAGTCCATGCCTCGACGGGTCAGGGCTGTCTTGGCAGCAAAACGGGGACCAACACAATATTAGGGAGATGGTCATAATGTTATGCCTGATCGGTGTAAATAATGATAAAAAAAACACATAAAAGATACACATAATGCACATTCTGTGAGTTTTCTGAAGTTGTAAAAGCAAACTTTCCAGGAGCACTTGAACCATATGGTCCTTACCCTATGATATTGCCTGAACAAAAGTGGTCTAACTGCACAGTGTTGCCCTGAGGCAACAAACAAAAAAACAGTTTTAGTATATAAATAAAAACAGAATAAATATTTAACAATCAAATATACTTCTTTACATACTGATGCACATGCATATATATTTTTATTTAAAGTTATTTCAATTTAAACATGTTAAAAAGTGATATTTATTTAACCAATTGATGATACTGTGTCCCATGCGGCTTTGCTTCATGAAAGGACTGCTCCACCCCCAAACAAAAAGTCACACCCACTTCAGCCCCTCATTTTATTGAACAGATATGTCAGGTGATATTATATATTTAAAAAAAATATTTTAAAAAAGTTAAAGAGGCGGTGTGAGGTCCAAAAAGGTAGTTTGTTGCCTGAGGGCAACACCATGCCATAGGCATAGAGGGTTAAAAATGGAATACTTGAATCCAGATTTAATATGAAGACATTCAACAGGCATTCCACTGAATGTTAAAATACTTTTAAAGCTCTTATGCCCTCATTCACATCCTCATTCAAGAAATACTTAATTAAGGGCTGGGACAATTTTTGTTTTAGGTCCATTCACCTTGCACCTAACCTACCACTAAGGCTATAGCAAACTTCAATAATCTGGATTTACATGGCACTGTGTGGATGCCTACTAAATGCATGATGTGTCATTTGGTTGAGTTTACATTTGGGCCCTCCAGAATAATGCTTCAGGGATTAGTGATGAGCCAGTCTATAGTCAAAATACAAGGACCCATTGGTAGAATACTGACAAACTGTGAAAGCTGATAGCATTCTCATACCCCAGTCTTATCTTCTCAGCCTATAATTTTGCCCACACAACTAGTCTATACCACTAGCAAAATGTAACACAAATTTGAAGTGTGACCTCCAGGAATGAGCGCAAAAACAATGAACTGAGATGGAACCACAAGTGGCCAGAGCTTCTATTGACTAACATAGAGAGCTTTGTGATGGCAGTTTGAAACGCAATAGTCTTGATCTGATCTGCTCTGATCTGTTGGCTTAAGCTCATTACATGCGGCTGACTGAGCACAAAACTGCATTGAACATAGCAGTCGCCTGCTAGAACATACTCAGCATCATTTTACACTTATCAAAGAATCCAAGCTTCTTCTGGAAGGATATAAGTATATAAGTACAGAGAATTATAGCCAGACATAAGCCAGTTGACAAAGACTGTAGCTGAAGATCAACTGCAGATGAGTTGAGCATAATCTGTGTGTTCTGTATTTTCCGTACGTGAGTATTTGTTGTAGCTGGCTATATATATATAAAAAAAAAAGAAAAAAAAAAAGTTGTGTACTGTGCTAATTAATTGAGATTTCTTACAGCTCTTACAGGTTGTTGGCCTTGTTTGTTTCGTTGCTTCTATTACTCTCCCCTTTTTTGTAAGTCGCTTTGGATAAAAGCGTCTGCTAAATGATTAAATGTAAATGTAAATGTAAAATCTTCTTTTTACCCCTGGTCTGGCCCTCAGATGATGTCCATGTATTGTAACAAATACATTCATTGGTTTTAAATTAATGCATTCATTTTTTACACCAGCGATATTCTTATAAGTTATGCTTGCTTGCTTAACAATAAGACTCCACACCATATTGCCCCACAAACGGGCCTTAAAAGGCCTTTTATCCATTTGCACATTCACATACAGTATAAAGTGATAGTAACTAACCATTAACATGCCCATTCCTCTCAATAAGAACATCAATTATGGAACTAGCCCATGCACACGTAGAATTAGTATTACATATTTGATCAACAGTCATGGATTAATCAAATGGGTTAATATTATTAAGGTATTTCCAAGCCTTGTTAATAAATAGCTATAAGTTTATTAAAAGTCCATTAGTTTAAGAAAACTTTGATATTAAAGCACAGTTTTAGAGTTTATGTTTTTATTTTGTAATGGTTCTGGTGAATAATAATACACATTTCAGTGCAATTTGCGGTTATATTCTCACAGGAGCATGAAAACAACCGACGGAAATGTTTTTAATATTTTTATAAGGTAAAGTAAATTTACTTATGAAAAGGGGTGGTGACGTTGGTAATTTGCCCGGGAAAACAATTTTGCGCGAGCTGCGACAAGGTCACGCGACGCGCACGAGGGGACAGAACAGATCGTCATCGTCAGAGAGAGGTAAGTGGACTTGCTCGTTTTATAATGTTTTCATATTGTGAAACGTTGACCAATTAAACTAATAACTGATAGCTAATAATGACTAGGAAACTACTACATCTGTTGCTTGCCTATAACGTTAGTATGAAGATGACGAATAACTAGTTAGGTTAGCTAAATTAACAAGCCAATGCTCGCTAGGCCTGTCACGATAACTACTGAAATAATCTATTTTAGTATTTATCAATTGTCGTATTTTTAACATCATAAGAATGTCCTCATTTTTAAACTGTGACGTTGTTTGAGGATTCCATGAGTGTGTGATGAGAGCCTGCCCACTGTACTGACATTGATGCGGTGTGAAACGTGCCACGTGTGTGTGTGTGTGTGGATGTCCTGACATTTCTGCAGTATGAAATAAATAGTGTGTTTTACACAGTGGATGCTGCTCTCTCTCTTTACAGGTGAACAGAGCAGTGCCTCGCAGTGAGGAGAACACACCATCAGAAGAGCGTACAGACCAACTCACCAAAATAAACAGGAGTCCCAAGCCAACGGAACAGGTAAAGTTAGACATTTTTGGTTTAAGTCAAGCTCTTGATCTTCTGATAAGACACAGTAGGCATAATGATCCATTTAGACCCTCAGTAGAATTCAAATCTAATCTATTTTAGTATTGATTAATTGTCGTATTTTTAACATCATAAGAATGTCCTCATTTTTAAACTATGACGTTGTTTGAGGATTCCATGAGTGTGTGATGAGAGCCTGCCCACTGTACTGACATTGATGCGGTGTGAAACGTGCCACGTGTGTGTGTGTGTGTGGATGTCCTGACATTTCTGCAGTATGAAATAAATAGTGTGTTTTTCACAGTGGATGCTGCTCTCTCTCTTTACAAGTGAACAGAGCAGTGCCTCGCAGTGAGGAGAACACACCTTTGGAGAAAGATATATGCCTTCCTACCAAAATAAGCAAGAAGCCAACTGAACAGGTAATGCCATGTGTTACAATAACCAAGTATTCCTTTGACCAACTTAGACGGTCTCTGGACTGTCTTTAATTAATAATGATGTGGTATTAACCAGAGTTTCCGCTAGAAAAAAATGGTGCCGGTCAAAGTGACCGGCAGAGGTTTCGTTTTCCGGACATTTTGATGATAAATGTCAAACTCCTGAAAGCAGTTTATGTAACTTTATAAAAATGAGAATCAGGCCGTATATGCAACATGTTTATTAGCCTAACTTTCAAATAGACGGAAAAAAAACATGAACGTCCGATTGGCGTCATTCAACCAATTTTTTTAACTCATAGGCGTTATTTGCGGGTGGGACAGGTGGGACATGTCCCCACCACTTTTTTAAAACATCTTGCTTCAAGGATGAACCTAACTAATACAAACAAAACATCTCTGGTTAACTAGAAGAGTATCATTTCATTCGTTAGTTAATAAGAGGCGATCGCTCGTTGCCGCTGTTATCAGTGGAGCAGATTTCTCTCGCGGCTCTTCACACAGACGAGCGCTTTAATCTAACGCTTAACGCCGTTGCAGAGACTTTCTATTTGTTCCGGTCAGATCGCGAAACAAAATGCACAAAAACTGTTCCTGCTCTTGATGTACAACCACTGATGGTATTCGGTTTTGATGAGAGAAAAAATAGGCTACGAGGGCAGATTAGAAACGAGAACTTCTGACAAGTTTAACAGACTAGCAGTGAAGCAAAGTGTGCAAATCTATTTGCCTTTATTCACGTGAAAAATCTTGGCACAACACTATTGTGTTTAGATGCAATAATTAAACGCAATTAATAAATTTAATTATAAACTCAGTATGTCTCATTTAGCTAGTTGGTAACATTTAAATTGGCCACCGTGTGAAATGACAAAATCATATAATAGAGTATAACAGTATACTGATAACTGTAAGCAGGTAAGCACTACAAGATGTTTTTGAAATCATTAGAGAAAACGACAAAATTACTTATTCACAAAATTACGTGTGTGAATAAGTGCTACCTGTTTAAAATGTGCTTGCACCCGATCATATTCAGTAGAAGGTAAAAAAAAATCCCTTAAACTTTAACATCCCGCTCATGCCCATCGCCGTGATCATCTGTATCCAGCTGGTTGTTTACCGTGTGAGTTCTGAACACTGCACTATGTGCTTATTTAAATCTTTTCGTTTCTACTCATATTAGGCTATTCCTCATGTCTGAGAGGCGAGCCTGCCGAGTTTCAGTTTATTTGAGACGCGCTCCAGTTCATGAGCAATGAAAGCGTTGGCTTCCGCGACCTAGTCTACTTATTTATTTCTTATTTATTAAATACATGCAATTAACCGAAGAAACCTTTATTAAAATTAAGAGACAATTTGTACAAAACGAAAGAAAGGCTTTTTACAAAACAAAACTTAATATTAAACTAAATATAACCACCAAAATCATTTCTGACCCACTTGCATCTTTGCACTTATCCTATCATAATCAGATGAAATCTAAAAATAATATTATAATATTTAAACATAAATATGAAGAAAAAAAACATTGTTTAAAGGCTACAACAAGTATAGTAAGCTACAGATTTATGTCATGTCTGAGCCGGATTTGAACGAACATCATTTTACCGGCGGGTTCATGAGCGCGCGCCTGCGGATTATTGAGCTGATCACACCGGCTCCGCTCCGCTCATTATTGGCTCGTTCTCGATACTGACACGGGCAGGGCCGGTCTCTCGGGTGCATGGGCTCGGGTAGGGTTGGGCTTTATTTTTTTGAGCCGATCTACGCTCTATTTCTGGCGAAAAATGTAGTGCTGCGCTGGCCCGTAATTTGTTCTCGTGATGGAGCGGTAGTGGAGCGCTCTCGGAGCGAGTAAAAACCACAACGCTCCGACTTTAAAAAAAATCGCTCCTCACTCCATTCAAAATCTCGCCGCTCCACTCCTCACTCCGCTCCGCTCACATAGGCCTACTCTGCTAAGCAGGCTGTGGAGAATTGCAATCCTCCATAGCCACGGAGCGCTGTCAAGGCAGCGAGGGCATCACGTCGCAGGCTTACGGTATCGATAAGAGGCAGTTTTAATCTGACAATTTGACCAAAAGGAGTTAATTTTGTCGGACATTTAATTTTTTTCCCGGGCAATGTCCGGTAATTACCGGACAACGGAAACCCTGGTATTAACACAGCATTGCATATAGGGCTGCCACTAACGACTATTTTTATATCGATGAATCTATCGACTAATTTATCACAATCATTTTCAACAATTTTACGTAAAAACATTTAATTTAACTGGCCAGCAACTATACATGCCAGTGTGAACATCCTTACAGAGATGTTTGCAACAATCACATTATTATCAATCATGTCAACACTAACCACTATTCTGAACAGGTTGGGAGGACAGAAATCTTATTTCATGAAACGAGTAATTTAACAGGGTTGCCAACTCTCACGCATTTGGCGTGACACACACGCTTTCAGGCTCTGTGTAACGCTCTCACGCTGCCCAACTTAATCTCACGCCAAATTGCCAAACCTGCTTTTTATATTAAACAAAGCTAGGCCTATAGCTTTTTTTTGTTAATATTATTACGTTTTAATTCGAAATTCAAACAATAAATAGCGTTTTGGCGCTAATGTTAAAGCCAGAGGTGTTGAAAAGTGGAGTTGCAACATACTCTCATCTCCCGGCACGCACGCAGTCACGTGGCTCATGGAGCCTCAATACTTCTAGCGCTGTGTCAATGCATTTGAATGGCTTAAGCGGATATACAACAGTTTACACTATACAGATGTTTGCAGCCAGTTTCACAGGGTCATTTTATTATGGAGAGAGATAGAGATGTAGCATTGTTAAGATTAATTTTATTGTTGTGTTTAGCCCTCAGGTATTCCTTACTCATTTGTCACACTCATACTCATTGATGGTCAAATGTGACCATACACGTAACTATTTTTCAATTAAATAAGTGTTCTATATTTTAGTTCAATACTGTTTATTGAATATTTTGAAGAGATCTTTTGGTAGGCTACTAAAATACTATTTTTGCAATAATTATTGTCAATTAATGACCACTTAAAATATATTTCTTCTAATATTTGTATTATTTATATTTTGATTTGTTTAGTAACTAAGGTTAAAATAGAGAATTCCAATTTAAAGAGGCAAATTGGTTATTTTGTTGCTTATAAAATAATAATAATGTTAATTTGTAATGCCATTACCCAGTAGGTGCTTTATGGCTCTTTAATAAATATACATATCTAATCTAGTTGCTCAAAAACAGTCTTCCATTTGAATAATATTTAGATATGATCAAACACTAGATTTCTTTAAATTTGAGATTTAAAACGTTGATAACTTATGCATCATATTAGGACTTAGTGTCCTAATATTTTTAATGAATAATGATACAAGTGAACACACAAGTGAATATTAATGAATGCGAGCACGTTTAATTTGACCCATGAAACGTTTAAAATAGTGCTAAGACAAACTATTTTTCCCTTATTATGTACAGTAAGCTATATAGTACTACATATAAATTTATAATAAATTAAGTTCGAAATAAACCCCCCAATACCCCCCAAATCTCACTCCAACCTGAACGTAAAAGTTGGCAACCTTGAATATAATATTTCTTTTTAATGTCATTTTATAATTACAATATAGACATTTAATTTGATTTGATATATTTTTTATAAGCAAAAACGTACATTTCAAACAATATGACAAAAGCGGTGCGTTATTTTAAGCTACAGTAGCTCTAATTAACAGTAGCAATCAATTAAGAAATTATTGAGAAATAATCAAAATGGCACCATCTGCATAGTCACCCTGTACATTAACTATACACTGATTCTCAATAAATATATTTAAGTTATTCAGTCAAGCATAGGGTGATTTTATATTTTCTTTTGTTGTGTGATTAACAATAATCACACAGAAATAGGTCCGGCCCTTTAAGAGCTGCACGGACCAAATTCATTGTAACGCATCTGATTTCTCACTCAACTCTGTATATGTTCACTAAAGACGTATCTAACTGTGTTTAACTGGATGCTGGCCAGGACGTGCATTTTTACATGTTTTTGACCATTCAAACCCAATAATCAGCAAAACTGTCGTTGCGATCCGCCTGACTGAAAGGCGTGTGCATCGCACTTTATTACTGCAAGCGTTTCTGTTGCTTTCTTTTTCCTGAGCGGGCGCATATTGTTCCCTGTTCGTTGACACTTTAATTTAAGGGTCCAGAATAATGCATTAGTAACTTTTTGGCTTATTTCGAAAAAAATAAGTATTACATGATAATAAATGGTTAAATGATTACAGAAATGTTTTTCATTTTAGGGTTTTAAAGTGTCGTTTTGATTCACGTAATCCTTTCAACCGATTTCTTATTGATCAGAAATGAACAATAAGCTTGTAGTTATGTTTAATTACTGCTGATTTTGCCGTTTTCAATGGCTAAAATACTGTAATAAAGGCAATCTGACACCCTATTCTAAAGTGAAGGTTTTTATCCTCATTAATTGTGGCGTGATATTTACGTTGATTGACCAGAATAAGGCAATGATTAAGCCTAACTACCATTAATACAGTACTAATATTTTTTTTTCATTTTTTTTTTAAGTTCAACATACTTCAAGTTCTGAACTACCTATTTATAAACCACAGGTACTATCTAGGTTTGCTGCCCGGGTAAACAGACTGAAAGAACATCATGACAAATGTGATCAACGCTATGAACAACTGTCAACAAGAACACTTGAAACTGAAAGAGGGGTGACTGATTACTTACAGAATGATGAATCTGAGGTATGTGCTAGTTTTTTTGTTGATTGGTGGGGGCATTGAAATGGCTTTCAGTATTCATATGCTTAATATTCCTCATAGGGGCATTTAATACAATAGTGTTTTCCCCACAGATGTCGTGTGAGGAATCCTCCGATTCTGACTACAGTGAGAAAGAATATGTCCCTGATACAGACGGTAGCTCATCAGAGAACTGTTGTGAAAGTAAAGAACTAAATATCTGCCATGCTAAGCCAGTGAAGGGAGGTGCTGTAGAGTTTACGGATACAACAGACACGAGTACAAGCTTATCCTATAACAGTTCAACATCTGTGACACCGATGCCTGCTAAAGTTCAAAGAAATAGATACAAGAAGAAACAATATTGTGCCTTTTGTCGAAAGCCATACTCTAAAATCGGACGGCACTTGGAGTTTGTTCATCGTAATGAAGCATTCAGCTTTGATAAAAGGTCAAAGGAAAGAAGAGTGAGATTACGCCTTTTGATTATGAGATATGCCCTCTACATTATGAGATTATGCTCAACTAAACTGCGAAAGCAAGAGGCTACATTGTCCACAGTTCTTAATTTAAAAGAAAATGAGATGGATCAACTTCCTTGGCCACGACATCCGAGTACATCGAGAGTTCTACCGCCTCCCTGAGAGCACACTATAGCTTGCAAAAATCAGTAAAACACTTATTGCCATGAAAAAAGGCAAATTGCCCGAACTCCAAGGTAAAGGGTTGGATGGAATAATAATAAAAGGTAAATATAATTTTGTAATATGCATTTTAACACAATCGGTAATCATGATTAGTTGCATTTCACAATCATGTATATTCTCTTGAATATAGCTTACAGTTTAGCTTCACAGATTTTTGTAATAGGGCACATCGCAAGAAAATTAAGTTGAAATGGTGTGATTTTTGTTTTATGCTTTTGTCTTAATCAGATGAAGTGGATGTGTCCAGCAGTTCTTGTGATGAGGAAGAACCACAAAAAAGCTGCAGCGGTCTAGATTATATGGATCATGTGAATGGTACAGGCATTTATTCCAATTCTATACTTTATTATTGCCCCAGCTCTGACTTTACTCCATTACTCTGGATAATTACGCTGGATAGGAAGTGTAAATTTCAGCGATTGCATGAGTCACTGTGCTGTACTTTAGATTGTTGCTTGTTTTTCCCATTATCAGCAGGCAACCTGCAAGATGAAGGACCTCAAGATGAAGGATCAAATGTATCTTTGAAGAAAAAAGCCAAACAGGGTATAAGAAAACGTATAGTAACTCACTTGACTAAAGTCTTGGCCTCTGCTATGCTTTGTCTGCTTTTTAAGTTTAAGTCATAAGAATATCACATTTATTGTAAAGATACAGGAATGTAATGTTAAGAGAATTAACATAGCCTTGCAAAGTAGTACAATAAAGGATTGGTATGTTCTTATTAATCAGGTAAAATCTTAAATAAATAATTATTAAAATGCTTCATTATAGGCTCCAGGAAAGCACATGTGGGTAGAGCTCAATCCCCCTCCACGGTAGACCTGGACAATGCCCATCTCAAACCAGGTAACACTGTTTTATTAGGAGATTAGTTTAGCACTCACTCTTCACCATGGTCCCAATATGTAGGCATGATTTAGACATCAGTGTGTATGTGTGTGTGTGTGTAGCTCAGGACTTAGTTTTCACCATGGTCCCAATATGTAGGCATGATTTAGACATCAGTGTGTGTGTGTGTGTAGCTCAGGACTTAGTTTTCACCATGGTCCTAATATGTAGGCATGATTCAGACATCAGTGTGTATGTGTGTGTGTAGCTCAGGACCTAGTTTTCACCATGGTCCCAATATGTAGGCATGATTTTGACAGCAGTGTGTATGTGTGTGTGTGTGTGTAGCTCAGGACTTAGTTTTCACCATGGTCCCAATATGTAGGCATGATTTTGACAGCAGTGTGTGTGTGTATGTGTGTGTGTAGCTCAGGACTTAGTTTTCACCATGGTCCCAATATGTAGGCATGATTTTGACAGCAGTGTGTGTGTGTATGTGTGTGTGTAGCTCAGGACTTAGTTTTCACCATGGTCCCAATATGTAGGCATGATTTAGACATCAGTGTGTGTGTGTGTGTAGCTCAGGACCTAGTTTTCACCATGGTCCCAATATGTAGGCATGATTTTGACAGCAGTGTGTGTGTGTATGTGTGTGTGTGTGTGTAGCTCAGGACTTAGTTTTCACCATGGTCCCAATATGTAGGCATGATTTAGACATCAGTGTGTGTATGTGTGTGTGTGTGTGTGTGTGTAGTAGTGTTGTCATGATACCAAAATTATGACTTCGATACGATACCAGACTAAAATATCGATATATCGATACTAAATCGATACCACAGTAAAAATATAAATAAATAAATAAGATAAGATGCTTAATATGACAACAGAACTTGTTATTATTCATTGTTATTTTTTTACTAAAAATTCATGTGGCCAGCATGTTCCTTAGGGTTGGGCATCGTTTTGATTTGAACAATTATTGATCAATTGATCAATTACTATTAAAATTATCTCACAAATTTTTGCTATCTCAATGTATTTTTTACAATGGGGTAATTGTGCTGCAATAGCTTACACACAGCACAAGAAAGCTTGATTTCGAATGGTAAATTGAATTTAAAAAGACGAGTAAACAGTAATAAAATAAGAACAAATAAACAGATTACAAACAATAGCACAAATAAATGCAAAAGAATAGAAGATAAAAATTAAACAGACTGCTTTATTTTTCAGGTAGGTCTAACATTCAGATAAGAAACTGAATAAAAAAATGCATAGTAATTACATTTAAAACAACATTGGATAATGTTCTTTGTAAAAAATTCAATAGCGTACAGATGAAACTATTAAAGTTACACAAGTTGATCAGTCAAGAGCAGTGTGATGGTTTGTCTTTTTGTAGTTTGAATAGCAAATGACTGCGGTCCCTTTAAGACTAACAGACGCGTGGATCCTAAACACTGCTCCTGTTACTCGTTCTTCCTGAACTGTTTGCGACTGTGGTTACGTTAATACTCTTCCAGATGTGCACTGATAATTCTTTGAGTGTATTTGACCAATAATAAGCTGAAAAAAGAAGTAAATGTTTGCACTTGTATCATGTCAGAGGCGGCTTTATTACGGTAGGCTATGTGTGTGTGCGCTTCAGATGTGGAGCACGAAATCTGCGGGGATTAGTCGAATTGATTTATGTGCAATCCCGCGCGAAATTCAGACCGATCACACACTAACACTAACACACTGTCATGAGGAAAAAATGCAGCAGAACACGCGTTCGCCGTGCTCAGAGGTTAACCGGGCTGAGTGAGAATATGCCGGTGTGTGTCAACTCACTGACGGTCAGAGAGGAGAGCGCAGCTAATATCGATACTGTAAAACCTGAGAATCGTATCGTTTCAGATATTCCAGTATCGATATATATCGAAATATCGATATTTTTGACAACACTAGTGTGTAGCTCAGGACCTAGTTTTCACCATGGTCCCAATATGTAGGCATGATTTAGACATCAGTGTGTATGTGTGTGTGTAGCTCAGGACTTAGTTTTCACCATGGTCCCAATATGTAGGCATGATTTTGACAGCAGTGTGTGTGTGTGTAGCTCAGGACTTAGTTTTCACCATGGTCCCAATATGTAGGCATGATTTAGACATCAGTGTGTGTGTGTGTGTGTGTGTAGCTCAGGACTTAGTTTTCACCATGGTCCCAATATGTAGGCATGATTTAGACATCAGTGTGTGTGTGTGTGTAGCTCAGGACTTAGTTTTCACCATGGTCCCAATATGTAGGCATGATTTAGACATCAGTGTGTGTGTGTGTGTGTGTGTAGCTCAGGACTTAGTTTTCACCATGGTCCCAATATGTAGGCATGATTTAGACATCAGTGTGTATGTGTGTGTGTAGCTCAGGACTTAGTTTTCACCATGGTCCCAATATGTAGGCATGATTTAGACATCAGTGTGTGTGTATGTGTGTGTGTGTAGCTCAGGACTTAGTTTTCACCATGGTCCCAATATGTAGGCATGATTTAGACATCAGTGTGTGTGTGTGTGTAGCTCAGGACTTAGTTTTCACCATGGTCCCAATATGTAGGCATGATTTAGACATAAGTGTGTGTGTGTGTGTGTAGCTCAGGACTTAGTTTTCACCATGGTCCCAATATGTAGGCATGATTTAGACATCAGTGTGTGTGTGTGTGTGTAGCTCAGGACTTAGTTTTCACCATGGTCCCAATATGTAGGCATGATTTTGACAGCAGTGTGTGTGTGTGTGTGTGTGTGTGTGTAGCTCAGGACTTAGTTTTCACCATGGTCCCAATATGTAGGCATGATTTAGACATCAGTGTGTGTGTGTGTGTAGCTCAGGACTTAGTTTTCACCATGGTCCCAATATGTAGGCATGATTTAGACATCAGTGTGTGTATGTGTGTGTGTGTAGCTCAGGACTTAGTTTTCACCATGGTCCCAATATGTAGGCATGATTTAGACATCAGTGTGTATGTGTGTGTGTAGCTCAGGACTTAGTTTTCACCATGGTCCCAATATGTAGGCATGATTTAGACATCAGTGTGTGTGTGTGTGTGTGTGTGTGTAGCTCAGGACTTAGTTTTCACCATGGTCCCAATATGTAGGCATGATTTAGACATCAGTGTGTATGTGTGTGTGTGTGTAGCTCAGGACTTAGTTTTCACCATGGTCCCAATATGTAGGCATGATTTAGACATCAGTGTGTATGTGTGTGTGTAGCTCAGGACTTAGTTTTCACCATGGTCCCAATATGTAGGCATGATTTTGACAGCAGTGTGTGTGTGTGTAGCTCAGGACTTAGTTTTCACCATGGTCCCAATATGTAGGCATGATTTAGACATCAGTGTGTGTGTGTGTGTGTGTGTAGCTCAGGACTTAGTTTTCACCATGGTCCCAATATGTAGGCATGATTTAGACATCAGTGTGTATGTGTGTGTGTAGCTCAGGACTTAGTTTTCACCATGGTCCCAATATGTAGGCATGATTTAGACATCAGTGTGTGTGTATGTGTGTGTGTGTAGCTCAGGACTTAGTTTTCACCATGGTCCCAATATGTAGGCATGATTTAGACATCAGTGTGTGTGTGTGTGTAGCTCAGGACTTAGTTTTCACCATGGTCCCAATATGTAGGCATGATTTAGACATAAGTGTGTGTGTGTGTGTGTAGCTCAGGACTTAGTTTTCACCATGGTCCCAATATGTAGGCATGATTTAGACATCAGTGTGTGTGTGTGTGTGTAGCTCAGGACTTAGTTTTCACCATGGTCCCAATATGTAGGCATGATTTTGACAGCAGTGTGTGTGTGTGTGTGTGTGTGTGTGTAGCTCAGGACTTAGTTTTCACCATGGTCCCAATATGTAGGCATGATTTAGACATCAGTGTGTGTGTGTGTGTAGCTCAGGACTTAGTTTTCACCATGGTCCCAATATGTAGGCATGATTTAGACATCAGTGTGTGTATGTGTGTGTGTGTAGCTCAGGACTTAGTTTTCACCATGGTCCCAATATGTAGGCATGATTTAGACATCAGTGTGTATGTGTGTGTGTAGCTCAGGACTTAGTTTTCACCATGGTCCCAATATGTAGGCATGATTTAGACATCAGTGTGTGTGTGTGTGTGTGTGTGTGTAGCTCAGGACTTAGTTTTCACCATGGTCCCAATATGTAGGCATGATTTAGACATCAGTGTGTATGTGTGTGTGTGTGTAGCTCAGGACTTAGTTTTCACCATGGTCCCAATATGTAGGCATGATTTAGACATCAGTGTGTGTGTGTGTGTGTGTGTGTGTAGCTCAGGACTTAGTTTTCACCATGGTCCCAATATGTAGGCATGATTTAGACATCAGTGTGTGTGTGTGTGTGTGTAGCTCAGGACTTAGTTTTCACCATGGTCCCAATATGTAGGCATGATTTAGACATCAGTGTGTGTGTGTGTGTGTGTGTGTGTGTGTAGCTCAGGACTTAGTTTTCACCATGGTCCCAATATGTAGGCATGATTTAGACATTAGTGTGTGTGTGTGTGTGTGTAGCTCAGGACTTAGTTTTCACCATGGTCCCAGTATGTAGGCATGATTTAGACATCAATAATTTGGAAAGGGAGTTGTTGATGAACTTGCTTGCTGTAAATGCATTACATTTATAGATATATACAGTAACTTGAGTCCTTTTGAGACATGGTGCTCTCAGAAACAGAGAATTACTATATAGCATTGGTATGTAACCATATTTTATGGGTTTTTGTTCTCTCTGACTTTGAATGATTTGCCTTGTATTTTAGAAATTACATTTTATTTGTACTTTTTGTTTTATTAGGCAAAAGTGTCAAAAGAAAGTGGTCGGAAGAAGAGGTTGGAGCAGTTGAAAAGCATATGATGCATTTCATACGCAGCTGTCGAGTTCCTGGGAAGACGGACTGTGTCTCATACCTGTTGGCCGAACCTCAGGCACTGAAAAACAGAGACTGGTCTGCTATCAAGTTTTTAAATTAATATGAGAATTGCTGCTCTGAAAAGACAACAGAGTTGGTAGGACAGATTTTTCTGTGCAAGTACACATAATAAATAAATGAGTTTAAGACCCTCTTTGATTTTTGCAAGAATTGTTTTGTTAGGGCATCAGTTCTGGGACCTCAGTTCCATTGCCTAACACTAAATGTCAACTGATCTCACAGAATTCGGTGAAATGAACACGGAACCTTACCTCAAAAATCTGTGGTAGTTTCACGGAATCGCCGAAAATTCTGTAATGGGTTCACAGAAGTGATGCCTATTTAAGTCAACTACAGGCAGCATCCGTGGTCCACACACGGATTCCCTGTTCCAACACCTTATATTCGTCAGTTTGATTCAGTCAGCATCATTTATTTACATTTCTTTTTCTTTTTATTCAGACACGTTTTGAACACGTAACTCCATCCTTTCCCTAAACCTACCAATTTGTGTATTTTAAAAAACAGGATATGCCAGGCAGATACACAGATACTGCAGGCACAATTTATTCAGAAACTACAAATATTCCAAATGATCCAAGGCCAAACGATTGATTTGTGTGAAATTTTTTGGAAAATCCCCCAAAAACGATCAGTACCGTTGAGTCCATCATGATTTAGACATCAGTGTGTGTTGCTCAGGACTTAGTTTTCACCATGGTCCTAATATGTAGGCATGATTTAGACATTAGTGTGTATGTGTGTGTGTGTGTAGCTCAGGACTTAGTTTTCACCATGGTCCCAATATGTAGGCATGATTTAGACATCAGTGTGTGTGTGTGTGTAGCTCAGGACTTAGTTTTCACCATGGTCCTAATATGTAGGCATGATTTAGACATTAGTGTGTATGTGTGTGTGTGTGTAGCTCAGGACTTAGTTTTCACCATGGTCCCAATATGTAGGCATGATTTAGACATCAGTGTGTATGTGTGTGTGTAGCTCAGGACTTAGTTTTCACCATGGTCCCAATATGTAGGCATGATTTAGACATCAGTGTGTGTGCATGTGTGTGTGTGTAGCTCAGGACTTAGTTTTCACCATGGTCCTAATATGTAGGCATGATTTAGACATTAGTGTGTATGTGTGTGTGTGTGTAGCTCAGGACTTAGTTTTCACCATGGTCCCAATATGTAGGCATGATTTAGACATCAGTGTGTATGTGTGTGTGTAGCTCAGGACTTAGTTTTCACCATGGTCCCAATATGTAGGCATGATTTAGACATCAGTGTGTGTGCATGTGTGTGTGTGTAGCTCAGGACTTAGTTTTCACCATGGTCCCAATATGTAGGCATGATTTAGACATCAGTGTGTATGTGTGTGTGTGTGTAGCTCAGGATTTAGTTTTCACCATGGTCCCAATATGTAGGCATGATTTAGACATCAGTGTGTGTGTGTGTGTGTGTAGCTCAGGACTTAGTTTTCACCATGGTCCCAATATGTAGGCATGATTTAGACATCAGTGTGTGTGTGTGTGTGTGTGTAGCTCAGGACTTAGTTTTCACCATGGTCCCAATATGTAGGCATGATTTAGACATCAGTGTGTGTGTGTGTGTAGCTCAGGACTTAGTTTTCACCATGGTCCCAATATGTAGGCATGATTTAGACATCAGTGTGTGTGTGTGTGTGTGTATGTCCTGAAATGTGATGAAATTAATATTTGTCCTCATATGTAGGTAAAATATCAGGTTGTTCAAAAATATGCTGTAAATTAAAATCTTAACAGATGACTGTCATAA